>NC_067150.1:58543901-58738901 GCF_903995435.1 Acomys russatus
GTTCAGGTGCAGCCCCTGAGCACTCCACAGGCCTCAAGTATGGAGCGAGGGGGCCTAGACTAAGAGAGAATTTGTCCTCCTGTGTTCTCTCTTTCGCTGCCTCCCATGCACTTGTCAACTGTGCTGACAGTGCCTCCAGCCAGCTGGCAAAGACTTCCTTATCCCACCAGTCCGTGGAGGCTTCTCCACTGTCCTTGGCTCTAGAGAGAGCCCCCGCCCCCCCGGCTTTCCTTCCCTACCCATGGCTTAGGTTCCCATTCCTGTACTCAGCTTCATCTGTCCTCACTAGTTAACCTTTTCCTCAGGCGACCACCCACTCCAGGCAAACTTGTCCATAGTTAAGTTTCAAGCAAGGACCATGACCAAACTAATAGCTACAAAACCTCTACTTCCAGCCAGGCCTCCTCTCCTGAGAGCCAGACAGCCGGCTGCCCATCACACCTCGCTCTGTACATCCAGGTCCATCTGGAGTTAGAACTGCATTCTGGGAATTTAGCCCTCTAGCCTACCCATCTTGTGATCTTAACCCTAACAGCTCACAGAACTCCTCACTTAGCAGTCGGGCCTAAGAATTCGCCACACTTTCTCCATCCCTGCAACATTGTAACCACACACAGTCAGGCTCGGTTCCTCCATCTATCCCCCTTGCACACCTGCTGCTATCAGCTAGGTCACGAGTGTCCACCAAAGGTCCATGTGTTAAACACTTGGTCCCCAAGATGATGCTATTAGCTTTAAGATGCGGGGCTTAGTGGGAGAACTTGAGGACACTGGGCAAACGCTCCTGAAAACAGTTATGGGATACACCCTCCACGTCTTTCTTCTCACTCTCTCTTGCTTTCTGGCCACGAGGCGAATGGTTTTGTTTTATTTACATGCTCCTGACATCGTAGGCTGCACCACCATACACTCAAATTATGACGGACTAGGGCCGCCATGAGCCAAAATAAACCCTTTGTCTATAGAAGTTAGTGACCTCAGGTACTCTGTTATAGTGCCGTAAGCTGACTGATCATTACGGGATTGCCTCCTCTTACCCAGATGAATTCAACAGCCTGGTTGTTGGGTTTCGTGCTTTCAGTTTGTCTCCAGTCTACCCTACACATGGGAGGGCACTATAATCTGTCTCTACAGCTAAAACCCCCCGATAGCTTCACATGGCTTTTGTTGAAACTCCAAGCTCATGTTGCCCAGGAGGCCCCTTGGGATCTGGGCCTTAGCTTGGCCTCCCAGCCGTGTCTTCCTTCCCAGCCTTTTTACTAGAATCTTCTCAGTCCCCTGAGCCTGCTGTCTCTCTCACCTTTGAGCCCTCACATGCCAACACTCATGTCTAAGTGCCTGCCAGAGCTGACTGGCTCGCTAGCTAGGCTGGTTTTCGGATGCCGAGGAGGCTGCCCGCCATCTGCATGTTCTCAGTAGCAGACGACGTAACTTCTAGAGCTCTAGGGCAGCCTCCCCTCCTCGAAGCACACATTGCACCAGCTACACAGGATCTGGACAGTGTAGGGGTTTCCGAAATGGAACCTTCTCCTTCTAGTTCGTAAGAACTCACATCCATTTTTCCTTTCTCCTGGAGCCTCTCAAAATGTCCTCCTAAGTGGTCTTCGATGTCCCAGTCTCCTCTGAACAGCTCCCTTATTCTCTGACTAGGACAAAATTATATATATTTTTTAAATTGCTGCACATACTATGTTATGTTTATTTTGGTTTCCTGTTATATTCTTTTATTTTTAAAGTAACAAGTATTGCATTTTTAAATCTTTCTTGGGAGGAATGACAAATTAACTCACTGCAGACCAACCCCCTCACAGGGAAACAACTGGAAAACATATGGTTGAACTCAGTTGCGCAACAGGAAGACATCAAGGTAGAGAGGGCCAAGATCTGGGAAGAATGGAAGTGGAGAGAGAGAGAGAGAGAGAGAGAGAGAGAGAGAGAGAGAGAGAGGAGCCCAGGGCTCAGGACAGCTTCTTCCCTCAAGGCACTTCCTAATGTATAACAGCTGTAAGAGAGTTCCCCACCCCACCCCACCCCAAGCCTCCTGCAAGCACAGGGGCTGGGGAGAGAGAACCTTTGTGCACACTGCAGCCTTCCTCAGCCTCACCTACTCACTAAGGGCTACACCCTGAAAGGTAAGCCGGAAACAGACTGTACAACTTCCAGGCAGCAGCCCCTGCTTTTCCCTTTTGCTAGTTACCGGGCACCTCACACTCAGATTCCTAACTAGGAACTCTTCTGCCTTTCAGAGACAGACACGTAGTGTTGAAAAACCTCAGGTCTCCTCAATGTCCTCTCCTGCCACACACCTTGGCTTCCTCCTTCCCGCACCCTCCTCCAGGCCTCCAGGGAGACCCTGCGCTCTCTTTCAGCACAGGGTGTGCTCAGGCAGTCTTACCACACCCTTCACCTGCCTTCCTTCCCATTTCATTGATTCTTATTCTCTAGCTTTTACCACATTTACACCCCCCCCCCGCATTTGTAGTCTAAAAAGGGGTCTGCTTGTAGTTTGAGAATCATTTTATTACACCGTATGCTTGGTATGGCTAGGCTTAGGAGGCAAATCTTTCGGCACACCTGGGAGGGAGCTTTGAGTTAGGTTAAATGACGTGGGAAGACCTATCACCCATGTGGGTACCGGCACAGGCTGGTGTTCTGGCCTGGATCCGTAGGAGGAAGCAAGCAGAGAAGCAGCATTCACCACTCGCTGCTTCCTGGCTGTGCCATGTGACCAGCAGCCTTGTGTTCCCACCAACACGGCTTCCCTCTTGTGGCAGACTATATTGCCTTAGACTGCAAGTCAAAAATAAGGCCTTCTCTACCTAGCTCCACACTTGTCAGGTATTCTCGTCACAGTCAGAAGCAAAGTATCCATGCTTGGGAAGAGCTTAGTAACAATCCTGTGGTGAGGGCTTGGTGGATGTGCTGTGAAGCCGGGTGGGAGGGGTGGAGGAGTGGAGGGGTGGAGGGGTGGAGGGGTGGGAGGATAGAGGGGTGGAGGGGGAGGAGGGGTGTAAGGGGTGGGTGGAGGGGTGTGAGGGGTAGAGGGATGTGAGGGGTGTGAGGGGTGGGTGGAGGGGTGGGTGGAGGGGTGGGTGGAGGGGTATGAGGGGTAGAGGGATGTGAGGGGTGTGAGGGGTGGAGGAGTGTGAGGGGTGTGAGGGGTGGGTGGAGGGGTGTGAGGGGTGTGAGGGGTGGGTGGAGGGGTGGGTGTGAGGGGTGGAGGAGTATGAGGGGTGTGAGGGGTAGGTGGAGGGGTGTGAGGGGTGGAGGGGTGTGAGGGGTGGAGGGGTGTGAGGGGTGGAGGGGTGTGACGGGTGGAGGGGTGTGAGGGATGTGAGGGGTGGAGGGGTAGGGAGAGGTGGCAGCAGCAAATTTATTGTCAAATCAGTAAACCTTCCTCTTCTCCAGACTGGGGGTGGGGGTGGGGTGGAGGGAATGGGATGGGGGGAGGGTGGGGGGGTGGGGGGGTAGGGGTGTGCACGACCGGTGAAGGCTCTGAGTGTCCTACCTGTGTAGTGCTCATTGCCGTGGGCGGCGCAGGTGAGCAGCTGTGCCATGGAGGAGCCCACTCCCTTCGAGGTGCTTCCCAGGTCCTGAGCGCACTTTTCTAGCTGCGAGGAAAATCCAAGGAAGGCAGAACTTAGGACAACATTCTCCGAGGTCTTACTAGGACGCAGGACGACGACACTTCAGAACCTGAACCGAGCCATCTGGGAAAAGGGCCTGGCGCTGACTGAGTGAGCCAAGTGCAGGTCCCACCTGCTGCGTAGAACCATGGGAGCCACGACCCTCACTAAACCCCACTCCCGAAAGCGCCTCGCTAAGAAAGCCTTCAGCAAACGAATGCAGCTCCTTCACAGGCTGTGGCTGTTAGCATGATTCTTTAAGTTCTAAAGAAATCATTAGTGGGCCGTGAGCCTGCCTTGGCAGGAAGCAGGCAGGCAGGCACCCAGCTCTACCACCTTCCTGGCACGTGGGGCCATTAATGCAGTCCAGTTTGGTCACTATCCTTCAAGGAGTTCAAAGTGAACGGGATGTAAGAAAATGGAGGTTTGGAGTAGCCACTGAGACCACGGCAGAAGGCGGTGGGCATGCCTCTCAGAAAGAGTGAACCAGCTTGCTTTATCCACCAAATAGGAAACAAAACTGGTAAAGGCCTAGGGTACAGATAATTAATTAGCATATAAGGACTCTGTTTAGAAGAGCTTCGTAGGTGTACAATGATGGGCAGAAAGACGTAAGAGAACATACACGGTTCGAACCACACAGCACCTTTCCAAATGAAGGCCATGCCTTCGATGAAAATGGAGTCTGGGCCACCACAGCCGGACACACCATGTGCAACCCCCATTCCCTGCCCCCAGCAAATGCCTTCTTTAAAAATAACGAGGTGTGCCTAAGGGACGACTCGGCCAGCAGGTAAAGGTGCTCGCCACTAAGTCTGCTGACCTGAGTAGAAACGGGAAATCACAGCGGAGGGGAAGAACTGAAAACTGTCCTGTGACCTCCACACCTCCACCACCCACCACCCCTCCTCCCCTACACACACACACACACACACACACACACACACACACACACACACACACACACACACACACACGGACAATAGTAAGTAAAAATTACTTTATTTTTTTCGTTCTACTTGACCCATGGCTTGTAACTGTATAATTATAAGTCTTTTCCAGGAGTTTGCAGACACACCTGGGCTAGACAATGAAATAATGTTTAAAAAATGAAGAAAGGAAGGAAAGAAGGAAGGAAGGAAATGGCAGCGCCTCGGCCCAGCTTACCGTTTCCCCTGGGAGTGGCTTCAGCTGACTTTCTGCAGCAGCCATCTTGGCGTCCTGCAGCTCACTCTTGAGAGTCTGCACCGTGTTCAGTGCAGAATCGATTTCCATGGGACCGCACGCCTCATGGGCCTGTCAACAGAGTAGGGTATGTGTTGCAGCGACAGAGCGCACAGCGTAGCTTGTGACGTTCTCGGGTGTGTGCGTCTTGAGGCTCGGGGTGCATAGGCGCACTGCGGAAGGGCTCCACAGAGAGCACACCACAGCTATTTTCATACACGTCAGCACCATAAGTCATTACCCTTCCATACTAAGGTTTAAGAGCTCCCTCTTCTAGTTCCTTGCTTTTACTTGCTCACATCTCTTGGTCATTTAGAACACTTCATGGCTCCAACACACATTAATAAATTTCGTACATAGTTTGCCAATCAGTATTCTCAATATCTATAAATTATCACCCTGTGCTGTGTTTTGACCTTCTCCATTTCTGAGGCTGGTTCATCCCTCCTTAGGCAACCTGATGGTCCCCTGCTCCCGGGAGGTCACCATATTGATGCCGAACTTAGTGCGGACACCCGATTGGCATAGCGTACTAGCCCAGAACTCCTGGACTCAAGCGATCCTCCTGTCTCAGCCTCCCGAGTAGCTGGGACTACAGGCGTGTGCCACCGTGGGTAACTGCCACAAAGCATCAGTAAACACTAAGTGATTGGTTCTCCTGTGTCCATGTTTTTAGGTATAGATGCTCAGAGAGGCCAACACACTTGCCATTGACAGGGGCCTGGTTCAAATTCACGGTGTCTGATTCCAAAGCCTTGGAGATCAACCCTTCTAATAAGTTGAAGAAAATGAATTAAAATCTCTCCCAGCCTCTTTCTGGACCAGCAGACATGCTTAAGCATCACCGTGGGGCTCACTGTTCCAGGGTAGCTGTTTGATGTTGCTGTGTGCCAAGATTCACGGAGAAGACTTAGCCCGCAACTGTGTGGGCTGTGTGGCTTGTGGTGTGGATGGCTTTGCCAGGTACATGCTGGCCATGTACCCACATTCTAAGAAGGTACCCCAGCATGCACACCGGGCCATTACAGTATGGATGGCTCCAGGCCTCTGAGAAACAGTCCAACGGGCCAACATTGCCAGAGACAGTCTAAGGCCCTGGGCACTCTGTTTTGGCAATGTGACATCTCTGTTCATGTCAGGCATTCAAGTTGGCTTCTACTTTCTTCTCTCAGTGCTTTATGAGGCTGTGAGTTTCTATAAAGGGATTGCTACAAGGGAAAATGAACTCAAGCCAGAACTTCATGCTAATAACTACATCGGAGTTGCAACGAGCCGCTTTGATAACTGAGTTTCAGAGACAGAAATGTACTTAGCCCCTGATTCTGTCCTACAGAGGCTCTGTAAGGGCAAACATGTCCGTGTAAGGTGTGCAAACCTTTTAGGGAAGAAAACCATAGCTAGGATGGCAGCCCGCCTCTGAAATCTACTTTCTACTTGCATAATTTGTTTTTAAGTTCTCAAGGTGATACCTGGAAGATAAGTTATTGCTTTAGTTTGGGTCTGAAATGGCCAGCGCCTCGTGTGATAAAGGCTTGGTCCCTGGTCTGAGGCTCTCCGGGTGGTGGGTGGTGGGAATCTTTAGTTAGTAGGGTCTAGTTGGAGGAAGGGAGGTTATTGGGGGTGTGCCCTTGAAGGAGTTATCAGGACCCTGGCTCCTTGTATTTTTCTCATCTTGGCTGCTATGAAGTGAGCAAGTTCTGCCTGCCTGTACTTTTACCAGGACACATGGTGTCACTACAAGGCATGTGTGTGGTTCTGCTACCAGCCTCAGGCGAGAAGGTCAACTGACAGTGAACAGAAATCCACGATGATGTCCTCTCCCGCTCTTTTTTCCTCTTCTTCACTTTTTTCTTTCCTTCCTTCTCCTCCCTTATTCTTTCTGATTTATTTATTTATTTATTTTAAAGACAAGGTCTTACAAAGCCCTGGCTGGTCCGTGTAGCCAACAAGCTAAGGGTGACCTTAAACTTCTGAAGCTCCTGCCTCCATCTAGCAAGCGCTGGGTTCATAGGCATGGGCCACCATGCTTGACTAATCCTTTCTTTCTCTTAAATCAACTGTTTTTAGTATTTGCCGTAGCCATGAAAAGCTAGCTAGCACACTTATTTGGCTTGCAACTTAACTGGTACGGAGACCCTTACGATGAACGGTCTCACCTGAGACTGAAACACAGATCACTGCTTATCCCAGGAAAAGGGACAAGATGGAGGAAACGCAAGACTTGAATTTATCTGTCACCGGGAGGTGAGGATGAAGCCTGGGAGCTCATGCTAAATGTTAGACCACAGAGCTGTCTATAATGGTCGTTAAATTAAACAGACGGCTTTGCTGAGAAACTGCCCCAGCAGTGCTCGGGCCAGCGCGGCACTCATACGTCACCAGACAGAGGCGAAAAGCTGCCTGCAGAGCGAACCACAGGACAAGGCCCCACTTGCCTTCTGCGAAGCCGTGCGCAGCTCGGCCAGGCTGGTCGCCAGGTTCTTGGCACACTGACTCAGCTGCATAGCTGCGGCCTGGTCACTCACAGTGGGCACCGCTGCTTTGGCAGAGGACACCATCTTGCTTCCGGGCTGCGGAGAGACGAACAGAAAGTAAGGTATCTCCAGGGCAACAAGCTGCTGCTGAGAGATCCAACAGCCTCCATGGTGACTAGAACACATCTTCCTCCTAAAACGGGGTGCAGCGGTTTGAATGAGGGTCATCTGCCGCAGGCTTGCGTGTCTGGACACTTAGGGAGGCCATGGAACCTTTGCAAGGCGGGGCCTTGATGGAGGAATTATGCCTCTAGGTGTCTTAGGGTGATCGTTGTGTAATGAACCAGCTGACAAAGGCAAGTTGAGGAGGAAAGGATTAACTGGGTTTGTGCTTCCACACTGGAGTCCATCATGAAAGAAGTCAGGACAGGAACTCAAACAGGGCAGGAACCCAGAGGCAGGAGCTGATGCAGAGGCCATGGAGGGGTGCTGCTTACTGGCTTGCTCCCCATGGCTTTGCTCAGACTGCTTTCTTATAGAACCCAGGACCACCAGCCCAGGAATAGCACTACTCACAATGGACTGGGCCCTGCTCCATCAATCAGTAATTAACAAAATGCCCTACAGGCTCGTCTGCTTACAGTTGAATCTTGGGAAGATATTTTTCTCAACTGACAGTCCCTCCTTTCAGATATATATTTCAGATATATATATATATATATATATATATATATATATATATATATATATATATATACATACATATACACATACACACACCTTATAGACTTATGTCAAATTGACATAAAACTAGCCGACCTGAAGGCTTGGGTTTACAGCATCACCTCACTTCCTCTTCTATTTCTAACTGCTTCCTGTGTGTAGATGAAATGTGATCAGCCAAGTTTCCACTGCCACCATGCTATGCCATACCTTCCCCACCACTAACGGACTGTGTCCCTCTGGATCCCAATAGAGCCAGACAAAATAGCCCCTTTCTTCTTTAAGATGCCTTTGGTCCTGGTGTCTGTTGTCACAGCAACAGAAGACTAACTAATACAAGGGGACACATTAAACAGCAACTAGTTCCTAGGGCTGGAGAGAAGGCTTAGTGGTTGAGAGCATTGGCTGCTCTTGCAGAGGACCCACATGCCCAGGACCCACACTGGCAGCTCATGAAGCTATCTGTAATTTCAATTCCTAGAATTCTGATGCTCTTTTCAGGACCCCTCCCCCACCTGTGGCACACACACACACATATATAGGCAAAAACATAAGCAGGTTAAAAACAACAGCAACAACAACAACAAAAACAACAATTACTCTGTCGAATCAAACACTCCAGTACAAAGTTTTGCAATGGGGGCAAGAGAGGCAAGTTGATTAAAGTAACTTGAAATCCTTATTTAAAATAGTTTTCAAGGATAGCTCTTTGATAAAAACAAAACAAAATAAAACAACAACACTTTTTTGTGTGTTTTCTAGGTAAGTTCTTTACCGTGATATTTAAATATACCTAATAGACCATAAAAATAAAGGCAAATAAGGTGATCTTATATTTTTACAAGCCAACATACACTCACCACGCATGAATGCCTGTGCACATGCAGATGTAGCTTTAAGAACAGGGATACCAACTGTGTTCCTTTACAATACCCACATCTGCCCTGTCTTACGCATACAGTGCCTATGAGCCCTGTGAATGTCTCTTAGGCTTCTACTGATGCGTGTGTACCTGTTTTCTTGCCAATGTAGCAAAATATGGCAAGCAACTAGCCAAGTCTCAATAAGTTTCAGTGTGTAAAATTTTAGGAGTAGCTTTTCTGACCCCAAAGTGTACCAGGGCTTTAAAAGTGTATGCTGTAAGTGTGCCTCAGAAAACTGTAATGACTTAAGTGCCAGATCATAAATATTCAGGATAAAAGTGCTACTTTTAGTGCTTAAAGAATTAATGAGAAGCAGCAGGAGAACCTAATGTAAGTAGTTAAAAAAAAACTTGAATAATTTCATGTTACCAGCTTTAAAATATAATATTAAAGCATATGAAAAACGCTTAACATTTGAAAACAAAGGATATGAACTCAAACAAAATAAAATGTAAAGAACAAGCAAGCTAACAGGCTTTCTAAAGCGTAAAGAACAAGAAAGCTAACAGGCTTTCTAAAGCGCCATCTTATAGAAGATGCATTAGAAGAACGCTCCACGTACTCTAGCTGTAAATTCATGTGTGTTCATCCTTCTGGAAGGGCAACTCTACAATATTCATGAGGAAAGTTGAAAATGTATGTTCAGATGTTCAGGCTGGGGGGCTAGCTTAGTGACAGGGTATATATATATCTTCTATAAATATATATGAATGTACATATATCACATATTTTATAAATATAATATTAAAAAATATATATGGCTGTCCTGGAACTTGCTCTATAGACCAGGCTGGCCTTGAACTCAGGGATCCTCCTGCCTCTGCCTCCTAAGTGCTAGGATTAAAGGTGTGTGGCCACTATAGACCAGGCTGGCCTTGAACTCAGGGATCCTCCTGCCTCTGCCTCCTAAGTGCTAGGATTAAAGGTGTGTGGCCACCATGCCTGGCTTAAACATACACACTTTTTGATTTGTTGATTCTGTTGCCTTTACTTTGAAGCTTGCCTGTTTCTTATAAAGATATAAATATCTACGATAACAGTTAAAAGAATAGGAGAAAAGTGGGGAGAAAGATGAGAGAGAAAAGAAAATGTAGGAGGAAAGAAGAGAGGAAGAGAGAGAGAGAGAGAGAGAGAGAGAGAGAGAGCGC
Source organism: Acomys russatus (assembly GCF_903995435.1). Classification (NCBI taxonomy): domain Eukaryota; kingdom Metazoa; phylum Chordata; class Mammalia; order Rodentia; family Muridae; genus Acomys; species Acomys russatus. Next base: position 58,554,020 of record NC_067150.1, read on the forward strand.
ACATGAGCAAGCAGGTTCAAAGTAGGCAGAGAAGCATCTTCACACTGTTCAGTCCTAAGTGTCTAGGCTCCTCCTCAGAGCAGACTAAACACACAGCCGGCTCCAGCATTACTAAGAAAAAGAGAAAGACCTTTTTCTAAGCTCTGCATCTCATTGACAAAGAAAACATAAGTTGTCTGCAATCCTATTTCTAGGAATTCACCGAAGTAAATAGCTCAAGTTGGGAGATAAAGGTTGAGCACATGAAGAGCTCATATTACAGGCTGCTTGTCTGCCAGCATGTCTGATAAAGGGATAATGGTTAAAAGGCAGAGTATAGCCACATGGCAGACTTTTGGAGTCACAAATGCCCACATTTCAAAGGGTGCTGGAGAGATGACTCAGTGGCTAAGAGTACTGACTGCTCTTCCAAGAGACTTGGGCTCAGTTCCTAGCACCCACATGGTGGCTCACACCCATCGGCAACAGAGATCTGATGCCCTCTGTGGGCACTGCACACACACGGTGCACAGACAGACTAGAAGGCAAAAAACATCCATATACATAAAAAGTACAAAATTTAAAAGGAGGGGCTGGGGCTGTAGCTCAGGGGTAGAGCAAGGGCTTCCTGAGCCCTGTTCAATCCCCAAAGGGTTTATATACAATGAATGCAATCCAAAAAAATTGCACACCATAAGTAGAATATAGTATACAAAAATCTTTATTTTTGATTAAAAAAAAAAAAAAAGATTGTGAAAGCCAGAAGTAAGGGAGGTTTAGAACAAAGCAGTGTCGTTTGGACATGACAGGATAGCAACACTCAAGAGCTCACAGCAGTCAGGGTTGTCTGCACAAGACCGTCACAATACCAAGCCAGTGAACATTCTCGTGTGACATGGGTTCATGAACGGCCATCCTTAGCTGAGGAGCGAGTCAGCGTTCCTTAAACGAGTGGCTCCTGGTAGACTCGCCACTTTCAGTGTATGTGCTCAGATACATATGCCCTGCACAAACTACAGTAAACGGCTTATTAAAATAAAAAAAAAATAAAAAAAGAGGACACTGAGTTAGGGGTAGAGAGGTGAGGTGATTCTGGAAGGAGTTAAGATGAGGAGCTGAAGTGAATATGACCAGATTACACGGTATGAAAATCTCAGTGGACTAGTAGAAATCTTTAAAATTCAAGAAAATCTGTTAACATCTCTCTCTAAAGTAGACTGAAACATCCGTATTTTATCTCCGCAGAGCGGACGCGCGGGCAGCACTTGCAAAACCAACCCATCGGTCCCAGCCTTGATCGTTAGCTACCGTTCGCTTGGCCAGTGACATCTCCCTCGCCAGAAATGCAAAGAGGCCTTACAACGGTTTAGACAAAAACTCAGCCAAGGCCGTGGGGTCTGCACAGGTGTGTTCTTTTCCTCAAGGACAAAGGGCAGACTCTGCCAGCTAGGGTTCTGCAAGTGACCATGGCGCTGGTGTCAGTTACCTGCAGGAAGTTCTGGCTGGAGATGATGAGAGCCAGCTGGGCGCTCAGGTCTTCTGCTTGAGCTTGGCTCCCTCTTACACCCTGCACTAGCTGGGGGATGTGATCGGCCACCGCCTGCAGGAAGCAAGAAAACAGGAGTTGAACACGGGCAGAGAGGGACAAGTAGCCGAAGGACAGGAAAGGGACCGTACACGCCGTTTCCCGATGTGTGATCCAGCCCCGGACAGCAGTAGCAGAAGTTGTCTACTCAACAACTTACTTAGCCTTAGTGACACCGAATGCCGGTCTCTACATCCGTCCTCTTCCCCCCATCCCTCTCACTTTCACAGTGGTCCAGCGGTCACGGTGTAGTTGGGAGAAGACTGCCCTCTACCACAAAGACTTGTAAGAACTTTCCTAGTCAAAACTCACAGGCTCCCGGCCACGAGGAAGGACGATCAAAAGTCAAAACATATACAACTCGCGGGTAGATAAACCTACTCAGATGGCCCCATAACCTACCAGAAGAAGTGGGGGACAGGTTCAAGAGCTAACATTTGAAGTGTTTGCTCAGGCCTCTGGCTTTGCCGGTATGGATTCTGGGTCTCAGATTCCATGTGAGCTTTGCTCCTGTTTTTCTGTTCCAACCAGTACCTAGCATTTCTCAAACGAGAAAGCCCAACAGGAAAGAGAGAGGAGCCAGATTCGGCAAGGCAGGACTACCCTACAGCAGTCACCTCCAGAGGTGCCTCAGGAACCGTCTGTTCCTGCTCTTCCTAATCTCCCCCTCATGGAGCGGGCTTCAGAGGTCCGAGGACCACGGCTGGTGAAGATGTCCAGTGCATTTTGGCCTGGGGCCCACTCCCAAGCCCTAGCCAGAGTGTAAAAACATTGTAAAACGTCCCAATGGAAATGTGCTCAGGCCCTTCCCAGTGACGACTCCAGAGACTTGCTCCATTTTCCCTCTTCACTTCAGCCTGCTGTTTGGTATCCCTGTCACTTCCTGGCAGGGATGCTCAGAGACCTAATACAGTCAGTCCTCTTTGCAAAGAGTGAGAGACTCTACAGCGTGTGGTCCCTGAGGAAGGGAAAAGCCACTTTCCCACCTTGCTGGCAGCTGAATGGCATGAGGAAAAACTATACTGTGTGAGCGGAGGCCTCGTTCACAGAAAGCTCTTCTCCTTCCACTAATCCTAAGCACAGAGGACTTCGGACCCCTGTGCATCACAGATGCTCTTCCCCCTCTAACATGGGCAACCCAAAGAGGGGATCTTGGGGAAACCAGAAGCAGGAATGGTGAGTTCCAGGCAATCCGTTCCCAGCAGCACAGCCACTGCTGACATGGAGCTGGCTTCCCTCAGCAGATAGCCACTGCTGACATGGAGCTGGCTTCCCTCAGCAGATAGCCACTGCTGACATGGAGCTGGCTTCCCTCAGCAGATAGCCACTGCTGATGTGGAGCTGGCTTCCCTCAGCAGATAGCCACTGCTGATGTGGAGCTGGCTTCCCTTAGCAGATAGCCACTGGTGATGTGGAGCTGGCTTCCCTCAGCAGATAGCCACTGCTGATGTGGAGCTGGCTTCCCTCGGCAGCACGGCCACTGCTGACATGGAAGCTCCCTTCATATAACTCATTATTTCTCAGAGCTTTAGAGGGCAGTAGGACACTGGCGCGGTCACACACGCCTATCACCAGGCTCCACTGCCAACACTCTCAGGAAGACTCCAGTAAGATGTGCCATCAGGAATAGGCAACGTGTCTGCAAGAGGATTTTGTGTCCCAGAACATCACAGTGTCCTGGGAGAGTCACTGGCCTTGTGGGAAGGGAGAATGCCTGTAGTAAGCTGGCCGTGGCCCAGCACCAATGCCCCTGCCCCGGAAAAACAGACCAACAAGTGACAGGTAACAGAAAGCACTGAAAACATGAAGCTACAGAAGGCAGACAGGACAAAGCAGACCTCAGATGAGGAGAAGGTGAGAAATCAACCTGCTGTCGTGAACAGAGACCGGATGTGAGCAGCCTCCCAGAGGAAAAGGCATCTGGAGAAGCAAGTGTTCATTTCTACTTCTATGTCAAAAGTCTAAAATGGCCTCATCAGTTCTCTTTATTTAATTCAGTCTCTTAAAAGGGATGTGGATAAAGAGAAGATAACGCTGGAAAAAAGACACTCCTCCCACACAGGGCCCTGCACTTGCTTAATGGACAAAAACCAGACGCGAGCACACCTGGAGCGTGGAGCCACCGCAAACCGCATTAGAAGCCTGGAAGATCTGCCCTAAATGAATTACCAGGGCATGGAATGGTCTAATGCTATCAGTGATGTGTTCCAGACCTGGCCCTCGGCACACAGGATGCTCACCTTGCAGCTCTGGACCAGTTGCTGCTGGGCTGAGGGGTTCTTGTTGGAGATGGCTGCATTCTGGGAGGCTGCGATGGTCTGTGTGGCAGCTGCTGCGGCCTGCTTGGCTGCAACCTGCAGAGGGGCAGTGACACAGGTCAGTCCAGGGCTGTGCTCGTAAACTCAGCCTTTCCCCGACTGGAGCAGACACCATCTCTCTTCAAAGCCACCAATGGTCTCGGCCTTGCTGCTCTCTGCTGCCTGCTTTTGTAAAGGATAGGCTCCATCTTTCGCTGGTCTTGTGCTGGCCACCACAGGTGTTGTGGTCCAGGGGTTGGAGCTGGAGTGTGGATATGATCTAAACACATCCATGTATGAAGTTACCAAAGAACAAGCAGAAACTTAAAAGACAAAGGACAAGAGACAATTGCGGCACCGAGATGCCACTGGCGAGCGAGCACAGCGCACGGCCTTAACGTCAGGGAAGGAGAATCTCCCCTGAAGCACAGGTCGCTCTTGATGCCAAGAACCAAAGGAGGAATCGTGCCCCTCCCCTCATAGCACCCAGAGGCCTCAGCACAGATGTGACCCATCCCCCTGGGGGTAACTAATCAAGTTCAATCTTTTGTCTCCTTCTAATAATGAGGCCAATTTTCTTCCAGAGAGCCCAGAAGACGGCCTGTGGAGGGGCTCGACATTAGACAGCCAGGTAGAGTCAGCTGGCCTCCATGCCTCCACATTTTAGTCTGAAGGTCACCTGTAAACATCCCTGTAAAGACATCTTTTTCTTATGTAGTTTGTACCTATTATTCCCAACTCTTTAATTGGAAGATAAAATCTGAAAAGACGTGACAAACATGTCTATTCTTCCTCCCTTCTCAGTCCCGTCCTGCTCTCCAGCTCTAGTCAAAAACTCTCAACAAGGAAGCCCAGGAAAAGCCACTGCCTCTGAAGGAGTCAGAGCTTTGCACGGCTGGTCCTGCTGAATGTACCCCTTAACGGCAGGGGAAAAAAGACGCCCAATCTTCCTGCAAAAACACTGCGTTCTATCGGTGAATGTTGACCTCTGAACCCAAGCCTCTGGCAGCCATGAACTGAAGCAATTTTTTTTCCAAATTGTGTCAATTCTGTTAAAGTACCCAACCTATCCCACACTGCTAACTTTTGAGTTCACATCCTTTATACAGGCATCCTTTTGGTGATTTGACATTTTTGTTTTTCAGATAATGCTTTGCAATCACAAATGGGACCTTAAAAGCCAGCCCATTTCCTCACCTCCAGCCGGTTGACGATTTTTTTCTTAATAGCATTCTGCGCAGCGGCGTTGGTTGCTACTCGGAGACCCTCGGCAGCTTCTCTCAGCCTTTGTTGCTGGTCCTCGTTTTCCGGGTTGGCTGCAGCCCCCTGCAAATGTGGAAACAGACACTGAAGTGGCCCGGGGCAGTAGGCTGTAGCTGCTAAATGCCTGCCTTTCATTTTATTTCTTCCTAATAATGCACTATATTTGGAATGGAAAGCCACAAGCAAGGATCACAGCTGTGTACCACCAGGCTGTGTTGATGCCTTGCTGGGACTGAACCCACAGCCTCCTGAATGCCAAATCCTCAGCCCCTACAAACACTGTCTTTATACTGAATACCAAGCCTGCGTGTAATTGTAACAACTAACATTGTAAATCACAGTCTTGGGGAGCTATACAAATTACCTTGTAGTTGTGATTTCAAAAACTCAAGGCTTCAAAGACATTTGAGGCATTGTTATAATATACCACATTAGTATGTGTGCTTTTTATTTCTTTAATGTCTCAGCTAAAATTTAAGTAAAAAAAATATTTTATTCTAGTCTGGTGTTTGGCTTTACAAATCTTGTAAGATAAAGTACCCTGATAAATTTCTTCCAGGAGGATGGACACTTGTGTGAGCATCATTTACTTAATAAAAAACAAAAACATAAAAACTCCCCTTTTACTTAGTTGAATTACTATTATGTCAAATACTAAAATGTCAACACAAAGGAAAGAAAAGGAATAAATCTCACTGTAGGAGAAAGTAGAATGGTCCTTACCAGAGAAGGATGGAGTGAGAGGAAAGACAGACAGACAGACAGACAGACGACAGATGGATAATAGTGAGAAACTTCATGGTGTAGGTGGGAAGGGAAGTGAACTCTAAAGTCCGGTCGTGCAGAGGGATCTACGGCGGAGAACAACTTAACCACCCAGTGTGAAACAGTGCACGGAGCGATGGACACCGGTATGTGCTATTAGGAGTCAATTTAAATTTTTTACTTGAAAACTGAGGCTCTGGTAAATCTCCCTGCATTGGGTATAGAGAAAAGCGCAAAATAAGTCTGTCTCAAGGGACATTTTTATCGTAACTGGTATGATAGACACTTGGATGGTCCATGTCTTCGTGTCACTGCTGGAACATTCCAAGACAATAGTAAATATGAAAAGTGAAGCTCTGCTGGAAAATCAAGTACTTAAATGGAGCACGATGGGAGGGGGCAGAGAGGTCACAGAGTCACAGGGTCACAGGGTCACAGGGTTATGGTCTGCAAAGAGAGCCCATGCAAAGTTTGCGAAAGGCCATGCAATAAAATTGTGTCCTTTAGGGTATGCTTGGAGAACCGAGACACAGATGGTATCCAACTGTGCTAAAGAGCGACACTAGTGTCCTTGGATGGCAGAAAAGCACGGTGCCGACACAGCTGTCATCGGTGTCCCTCCCGTAGGTCCACAGCCCTCACACCATGGCACTTTAGCTGAACCTGCCCTCAGAATCTTTTCAGGCTTACTTAGATACGTAGGATTCTTTAGTTGGGAAAGGCTAAAGTTAATACACGGAGAAGGTACTTTTCTTCTCCCTTTGAGACAATATATGACTGGTAATTTTGATCGCCCACTTTATGGGGGGCTGAGGGGAGGGGAGGATGTAGAGTCACCATGGAAACAACCCTGTGGGTGTGTCTGTGAGGGAGTTTCTAGACCGAATCAGTTAAGGAGGGAAGACCCACCCTAAGTGCGAGCAGCCTCATTCTGTGGACTGGGGTCCCAGACTAAATTGAAAATGGAGAGGCAGCCGAGTACCAACATCCACCTCTCTGCCTTGTGATGACCGGCCACCGACTGTTCCTGCTGGCATGAAGGGCATCGGGCACTTTGTTGCAGCAATGAGAACACTCACGGTGTTGGCAATAGTAGCTCTGCTTTGCTGCCTGCACCGAGCCAGCACCTCTTCCTCGTGTTCGACAACCCCTCCGCTACCCTAAGTGTGTTAAGAGTTATAAAGCCACTCGGGTTTTCAGCAAGGGGAAATCCGCACTTTGCCCTTCACCTTCGGAGGTAAGTGTCAGACCCTAACACTCAATAGTGTTTACATTTCAAGCCCAGAGACCAAGCACCCTACCTTTGCAGCTTCCACCATGCGGGCAGTAGAGTCGGCTAAGAGCTTTGCGGCTGCCAGGAGCTTCTTGGAATTTTCCATGTCAATCTCAGCCTCCGCATCTGACCTCATGGCATTGACAAGATCCGACGTAGCCTGGGCCAGTACCCGGGCTTGGCGCACCATCTCACCTGGAAGACAGGACGGCAAGTTTGGTTGTTTATTTACTCTTCTGTCTGAGCACTGGCCTCAACTGTCAGGAAGGATTTTTTTAAAACTGTTGTTGTTATTTGTTTGGTTTCATGTGCATCAGGTCAACCTCTAACCCACTATATAGCCAGGGATGGTTTGGGTCAGCTAGCCCTCTTGCCTCCAGCTCCTCAGGGCTGGGACTACAGGCCTGCACCACCATGCCTGGTTTATGAGGTGCTGGAAGCTGAGCCCAAGGCTTTCTTGTGCATCAGACTGGCAGCCTACCAAACCGAGCTACATCCCCGGCTCCTCATTTGGAGCTTTTATTAGTAACCATTTGTCCCTGCTGTGCATATGACTTGACAAAAGTCTATTTCAACTTTCTTTTGGAAGAGGCAAGGCTGTTAACACATAACATTACAAATAAACCCAACCCAGGGAAAGAACTGGTTCCTCTCCCAAAGTTTTTTGAGGGACGACAAGATTTTTTTACATACAGCCATGTGCTAAAGTCAGTGTGGTGATCTTGATGGCAGTGGGAGGCGGGGGGAGCAGGAAAAAGACACAGGTGGGAAAACTGGTGAAATTCGAATGCTATGGGTGGCTAACAGGAACATGTCCACAAATGCTTTGACAAGTGTGCCACAAGTTCTAGAAGATGTTAGGAACAGGAGAAGAGGAAAGATGGTACTCTGTTTGCTCTGCGAGTTTTTAAAAAAGAAAAGCTAGAGCTATTATTCTAAAATAAAAGGTTTACATAAAATAAGCCTCAAATGAGAAGACCATCAGCAGGAAATGCAAGTGTGTGCAGCACTCCAGATTTTCTGGCGGCTTAAGAAACATGTGAAAGAACACAAGATGGCATCCTCAACAACTACCTGGAATCCATGGACATCGCCGGCCAAAATGCAGTATCACAAGGCCAAGGCCAGCCCTGACTACAGAGGAGAGTCTGTCTCCAAAACCAAGCCAAGCAACAGGACTGCCTTCCAGACTTTGTTAGAAAGCATGGTTGTGTACTGGCAAGTAAGAGGAAGCAGACCTTTTTTCTTTTTTTTTTTTGGTTTTTTGAGACAGGGTCTCTTTGTGTAGCCTTGGCTGTCCTAGACTCACTTTGTAAACCAGGCTGGCCTCAAGCTCACAGCGATCTGCCTGCCTCTGCCTCCCAAGTGTTGGGATTAAAGGCGTGCGCCACCATGCCAGGCTTGGAAGCAGACCTCTTACAGGCAGCTGGTGGGGTTGCAAATCCTTTTCGGAAAGAAATTTCATGAAGAAGTTTAACCTTCAAAATCCATCTATCTGTTGGCTGGGCAATTCCACAGATAAGCATTGCTGCCACATACCAAACTTGGAAAGCAAGGGAAGATACATTTTCAAGAAGATTCTATGTAGGAACATTTTTATAAAACAAAAACAAACTGGGAAACTAAATGTCTATTACCAGGTAATCACTAAAGGGCCAGAGGCTAAGCTCAGGGGTGGAGTGCTTGTCTAGCATGCAGCCAGAGCCCTGAGAAAAGCAGATAATCGGCTAAGCATATGATAATGCCTCCAAAATGGAATACTATACTGTCATAAAAAACAACACTCAGGAGACAGAGGTACACAAATGCATAAGCAGACATGGAAAAGCTCATAGTATGTATTACACAATTGTATTTCTATGAACTCTGAAGGGGCCTCCATCTGTTCCTCTACACACAGCCTTCTGATCAATGAGAGGAATTGTGAGGTGATGAGTATGTTAACTCATCCAATATCGGAGCCATTCTGCCACATATCAGTAAAAAAATCAAGTAGTCAGTTCTGTGGATCAAGAGTCCATAGTGACAGATAAATTCAGAACAGTTTACTTCTCAACAGATGGAGAAGCACACTGCATATATAATTTTAACTTACAGCACAAATATATTACAGTATATTAAAGTGTTGCTGTGTCTCCCCAGGAAATGCTAGCAAGGGCTGTGGTCTGGACCCCTCCTTTGATCTCCTCCACTGTCTACCATCCCTCCTGGCTCTCTGCAGTGAGCGTGGGGGAGATGTCTAATGGACCTCTAAATAAATGTCTTCATCTCAGGCTTTGTTCCTGTTTCCTTTGTGGCCAATCTGATTTTACCAACTACGTCCTGCATGTGGGGAAAAGGGCCTTATTAACATTGTGAACTCAAAGAACGAAATTCTGGCGAAGTTGTTAACTGTGGCTCAGGAGGAGAATGTGGGGACTTTGGGATCTTTCCCTGCTCGCCAATGAGGAAGTTTGGGATTAAAGGATGATGTGCTGTTGCTCTTGCTAGTTACATGGCTGTCACCAAACCTGTCCAACGCCCCTCTCCCAAGCCAGTGCCTCACCAGCATCGCCCATGGAACTGAAGATGCTCTCGGTGACACACATGATGGTGTCAGTGGCCTGGTCGTAGCGGCCAATGGGCTCGCCTCGGCTGGCGAACTGCCGCACATGCTGCAGGAGGTCATGCAGGGCCTGGCTGACCACGCTGGCCGCTGCGCTGACCTGCTTCAGGAGCTCACTGTCCCCGGTGGCCGCCTGGCAGGCGCGGACACAGTTTTCCACGGAGCGGTCCACCAGCTTCCCAGCCTCGATCAGCTGCTCCTGGCACACAGGAGAGCTGATGGTGGGGCTCACGACCTGGAAAGACACAGAAAGGCTCGTTGCAGTAGACGTTCCTGGTGCCCCAGGGTGCCTGGCATCTCACTCAGGACCTTTTGTGCTTCACTTAGCACATATAAGCAGGGACCCAGCTCATCAACCGTGGTGACCCCACACTCATACACTTTCTTTGTGAGCTGAGAAATCCTAACTAGTCATGGCAGCAGTCCTTATTATCCAATACTTAAACAAGGACAAAGTTCTGATATCTACTACTTAGATGCATTTCCTCTCAGGCTATCCTATGTGAATCTTCTAGGCTGAGGTAAGAAAAGCGACTATGTACCAGAAGTGTACGTATTTTCCCAAGGCATCCAAATCTCTGCCTGTGTGTCTGTCCGTTACCTGTAGACTCCAGGCCAGCAGGAGGATTGCTAAAGATGCCTCTGGATGCTACAAATCCTATCCTAGGGTGGGATGTGTCAGCCCTTCAGTCACGGATCTACAAAGCACGAGATGGAAAAGCCCAGAAGCAGAAGCTTCCTGACTTCAGAGAAGCGGACAGGCAGGATGGAATGGAAGGGCAACCAGAGTCGGGCAGGTCTGAGTCATAACCTCAACTCTGCTGCTTGTTTACATAGCTGACAGTGCTCACTAGCATGGAGGCGCTTCAGGGTTCTCGTCCGTAAGTGAAGGCTAATGGTGGACAATGCGCAGGACTGCTGAAGAGACCCAAGCAGGTGATTCTGACACAGTGGACATACCCTGGAGCCATTCACAGTATCAGGATGGCTAGGATGAGCCCCAGAAATTGTGGGTTCAGTATGAACCCCTGCATGATGTGCCACCCATTGCAAAGCCTCTTCCCGCACCCCCCCCCCCCCAAAGACAGAGTTTCTCTGCGTAGTCCTGGCTGTCTTGGAACTCGCTCTGTAGACAGACAAGCTGGCCTTTGAACTCACAGAGATCCACTGGCCTCTGCCTCCAGAGTGCTAGCCTGGGATTAAAGGCGTGCAAAGCCTCCTTTATGAACTGGAAATAAGATGCATTGAGAGGCCCAAAGGGAGACACAGAATTTTGCCAATAGTAAAAGCAGAATTAGACTGCATATACCAAAAATCCTGTCACGTCTGGCTGAGTGTCGTGGTGCACAACTTTGACTTTAGTCTTTGGGAGACAGAAGCAGGAGCAGACAGACCTCTGTGAGCTCAGGGCCAGTGTAATCTCCCATAGATAGTTTCAGGAGAACCAAGGTACATTGTAAGACATTGTCTCCACCCCCACGCCCCTTGCAAAGAAAACAAGAAAACAAAACAACCAACCAACCAACCAATCCTCTTATGTCCTCCCAAAGCAGCCGTGTGAAGCAAGCTCCAGACCTCGGGCTATGTAATGACTGGTGGCAGGTAAGAGTATACGGCACTGTAGGCAGGACTGGCATGCCAGCTGACTTACCTTAGCACATGCCACAAGCTGGGAGGTGGAGAGGGCACACTGGGTGGCTGCGGCGATCACCCTGTTCTGTAGGACGGTGTCTTCAGCCACCTGGGCAACATTCTTCGCCTTGAGTACCAGCATGGCAGCAGCGTTGGCAACAGCTTTAGCCAGGCTCATTAAGACATCCTAAGAAAAGGGGGCCAAAGCTACTCATTCATCCATTCATTTGTTTATTTATTTTTGTTTTAAAACCACCCTTCAAACACTAAAGCTTGTGTGGCGTACGCCCAAAGTTTCTGTTAAAATTCCATTTGGTTTTTACTTTCATCGCCTCAATATTTTCCTCCTTAATTTTTTTTAAATGCCAACTTATCCTCTCAAGAAACTAAAAGCAAAACAGAACCAAAAAAAAAGCAAAACTTGTATCCAAGTAACAATATGTGTCCCTGTGGACAGTGAGTAGCACACAGGTTTCTGCATAAAGGATATTGGGGGCTGGGAAGATAGCTCAGTCAATATAGTGCAGGCAGCTGGACCTGAGGCTGGATCCCTAGCACACATATAGAAAGCCACTGGCAAAGTGCACGCATTTGAAATGTGCTGTCAAGCCAGAGCCAGGCAGGTCCTTGGAGCTCGCCGGCCAGCCTGCCTAGCCTAATCAGTGAGTATATGTCTAATCAGTCTACACATATGTGCATGCCTACCCAACAAACGCATGCATGCACATGTAAGCACACATAAAGATCACCCCAAAACACCACACACACACACACACACACACACACACACAGCATGAAAGTAAAAATAAATAAATAAATAAATAAAGCAGAGTCAACAGAAATGATTTAGCTGCAGATTTACACTCATGTTCTCACACGGACTCTTGACTCTTGTATGTGTGACAGATAGGTGACACCAGGAGAAGCTGAACATGTCCTCAGAGGCCACCAATACCGCCGTAGGTAGGCATGAAATCATCACACCCTCAGAGTACGGTGAAAACGTATCCATCCTTTGGGTGCCTGGCTTGCACAAGCATCCATATTCTGCTCCACAAGCCAGCTGCTCCTCTGCCTCCAGAGGGCAATGTAGGACACACACGGACACACTGCTGGCCCCAGTTCCTGCAGCTGGAGAGCCAAAGACTGCTCTGAACATAATTTATCCTCAGCAGCCGGAACCTTCTGCATAGGGATTGGATTATGCAAAGTAGAAGAGAGCTTGCATAAATGAACTAGCGGCAAGAGGGTGGGGTGCAGGGAGCGTGCCTCAGCTGCCAGATGGAAGCCTGGGGGCCACGCCTGCCTGGAATCCCAGCACTTGGGAGGTGGGCCAGGGGACCTGGGACAGGGCCCAGGCCAGAGGACCGAAGTTCAAGGTCATCTTGGGCTAGTCTAACTTGTAGGCCAGCTTGGATGCCATGAAACCCTATATGAAAACAACAACAACCCTCTCTGACTACAGAGGCTAGGAGAGCAGAATTTTAAGCTCAGCTTATAAAAGGCGCTCTTGCCTGCAGGAGGGAGAATCCTGTGACTGGGACTGTCAGGTCTGTCACCTGTCTGTTTAACCTGAAGAAGAGCCACTTTCACATTTAGTTTACTTCAGCGCTGCAGATATTGAAAGCAGCTTATTTAATTCAGAAACGCCTTCTCTCACATCCAAGCCATTGTTGCTCTGAGCAAGCATGTCAAGGCTTTGCTCCCCAGGAAAAAGCCTTTAGTTATTCATCAGATAACATTAAAAAAAGCACCTTTGGTTCTCAACGCCAAGGATAGCCATAGGGTCTCTACAATGAGAGATTTTATGAGGAAATATGTTGGTGAGTGTGTTTGTCCTGTGCAGTTTCCTGTGTTGAGGAATACACTCGGCTCAAGCAACTCTAAAAGCTACAGAAGCTGAGTTGGGGCTGGAGAGATGGCTCCTTACAGAACAGACACTGGCTGTTGTGCCCGGTGACCAGAGCTTGCTCTCTGCGGCCCACGTGGTTGACAAGGAGAATGGGCTCCCCGAGTTGCCTCTGACCTCCACATGTATGAAGTGGTAAGTGTGTGTACACACACACACACACACACACATGTAATAAAATAACGAAAAAGTCCTCAAAACCTCATTTTAAAATTGACAAAAACAAAGTGGCCTTAAAGGAACCATGCACGGTGGCCTTCCCTGGGTCTGTGGCACGCGAAGCTTTCAGGAGTTACGTGATGCTTGTCTGCTGCACAGCTTCCAAGAACTGTTCCCAATATGCCTCCCTTTACAGCGCCCCAGTGACTTGGACGTTTGTCTCTGAATTCAGGTTAAAAGCCACAATTTACTAACGACACTGTTAGGCATAACTTTCTGAAGCCGACCAGAGCATTCCTTCACATAAGAACCCATCTGCTTATACAGGGACCAAGACTGGGTCACCCACAGCCACAACGGTCACAAAGGACTTTGCTTGAGCCATGATGTTTTGGCGCAGCCAATCGTAACCCTAACTAAGACCAGTGTCACACAAAAGGGCCGCCCATGAGGTAAAACACCACCATGGCCAGGAGAAGCTGAGGGAGGAAAAGCTGACGACATCTCCCTAGGCAACGGCATGCTACTGTAATATCTGGCCAATACATGCTGGTATAATATTGGCCAATGAAGAGGTGGTCAGAGGGGACGTAGCCAGAAATGCATCCTTTTCCACTGTGGGAAGGGTGTACTGAGGGTACCAAGTGGGTGATAAAAAGATGTTTGTTTTTCCAGGTTAGAGAGATGGCTCAGCCTGTTGAGGGCACTGGCTTCTCCTCTAGAGGTCCTGAGTTCAAACCCCAGCAGCTATATAATAGTTTACAACATCTATAATGGGACCTGATATCCTCTCCGGAGTACAGATATACATAGGAAAAAAAAAAAAAAGAACTCATATACAGAAATAAATCTTTTAAAAACAGATGTTATTCTTCTGAATTTGGTGATATACGTGGTGTCAGTTCTTGTTTGTTTGTTTGATTGTTTGTTTGTTCGTTTGAGACAGGTTTTCTCTGTGTAGCCCTGGCTGTCCTGGACTTGCTTTGTAGACCAGGCTGGCCTCGAACTCACAGAGATCTGCCTGCCTCTGCCTCCCAGAGTGCTGGGATTACAGGTGTGCACCACCACGCCCAGCTGGTGTCAGTTCTCATACATTTGAAATTTGTATTTTACACTCTAAGTCTGTGTTTCACATATAGGTATAGATTGCTTTATGACACAAAAATTAGAAAACATTTTTTTTTTTTTTTTAAAGTAAAGGCCAGGATTGGGGATATAGCTCAGCTGGTAGAATGCTTGCCTAGCATTGATGGAGTCTTTTCCCAGCACCACATAAGCAAGGCATGGTGGGACACGCCTTTAATCACAATATGCAGGAGATGACAGCAGGGTGATCTGAAGGTCACAGTCAGCCTCAGACAGAGAGTAAGATTGAAGCCAGCTCACGCTCCCTGAGACCACACTGAAAAGGCTGAAATAAAGGAGTGGTTAGGATTGCTTGCTGTTGTTGCAGAGGACCTCAGTTCGGTTCCCACAACCCAGCTTGGGTGGTTTAAAACTGACTCTAACTCTACCTCCAGGGGACTTGACACCTTCTTCTGGTATCCTCCTGCACATGAAAATGGGCACACAGATACACACATCCATAAACAAAAATAAACTAAGTAAATAAAACAGGAAAAAGTAAAGGCCACTGACTGTTCTTCCAGAGGATCTGGGTTCAAATCCTAACACCCACACAACCATAACTCTAAGATCTGGCATTCTCACATGGACATACGTATAGGCAAAACACCAATGCAGATAAAATAAAGATAAATTTGAAAAAAGTAAAGGCCAGTGAAATTCAATTGAATCATCATACAATGAAAGATAGATTTGGATAAATGTATTCTTCAGGAAGCCTAGCTGAGAAATTAAACATTCTAACCGGGATGGACTTAAGTCTTACTTGTAAAATCGGAGACGTTTAAAGAGGAGTAAGGGGCCCTAACCCCAAGTATATGAGCATAGCTCACCCTGGCCTAGAGCCTCAGCCTTACTCCTCAACACATCCGGAGTGGGGTTAGGGGGGCCAGGCAAGCTGAGATCTTGTCTGAGCTTCGATGTGGTGAGACTGGCAGCGAATCAAGGCAGCTGCAAACAGTAGCAGCAGCTGCTCAGCAGAGGATGAGCAGCACAAGACTCTCGTATTGGAAAGGGTCACAAAACGACTCCTCGGTTGGGACGGAGTACACCTAAACTCTCGGCTGTGGCTAAAACAAAAGATCTGAGCCCAGTCACCAAGGGCTTGCTGGATTAGTCTGAGTTAAATACTCAGATGCTACCTTAAGAAATACAATGATTTCGAAAACACTTTTTAAAAAGTAAAGGCCAGAGTGGGAGATATAGCTCAGTGCGCCCAGTGGTGTAAATGTGTAACCCCAGTGCCGCGGAGGCTGAGGGAGGCAGATCTTTGGCACCTGACTGCTAGCCAGCCTGTCAATCAACAACTCCCAGGTCCTAGTGAGAAACTCTATCTCAAAAACAAAAACAAGGTGGACAGCGTCCTGAGAAATGACACCAGAGGCTGACTACTCCCCACAAAAATAAACAAGATTTGCTGAGAATGCTAAGGATGCAGGTGGGGTGGCCAATAGAAAGAGATTCATAATTACTTTATCCACTTTTTTTGTCAATGACTAGAAAGGCTAAGTAGGTGCTTTTAGCGGGTGATACATAATACAAGTGACCTGCGTTTTTCATTTAAAATATATATACATTTAATTGACCCTAGAAGACCACACTACTCAAGTTACCACCTTCGATCTTACTCCCAACAACCCAGAAAGACTGCTCCTGTGTTTTAATAAACCTTCCCTCCGAGGTCAGACTCGTCCCTCAGCGTCCCTCCGCAGACTGGGGAGCCGCAGGCATCTTACTTGGAATCTCTCATCTGTCTCGTCCTCTCCGATCTGTCTCAGGAGATCTCCACTGGCTTGGCCGATGCTCCCTGCAGCCGTCAAAACAGTCTGTCGAGGCTGCAAACAGATAACATGACCCGGTTGGAAAGAAAACGGGTTTCATCCTGTGTCTCACCACACAGCAGTATAGGGGGGAATCGAGCCAATCAGCTCCTCACACACACAAATGAAGTAATATGGCAGATAGGAGAAAACAAAGTATCCTGGTGAGAGAGACGCAAGGAAACGCTCATCAACCGGTAACAGGTGGAAGTGCCTGAAACTTGCAATGAATGAGTCTGGCACAATTAGAACAAAGCTGGTTTATACAGGAGTTCAGTTGCAACCTGCATGTATGCCCTTCGTTGGGCATGGCTTTCTACTAACAGCGCAGCCTCCCAGGGGCCGAACCACAGGCTCTGAGCCGCTTCAGCGACTCTCAAGACTACCCTGTGGTACTTTGCCATGAGAGCACAAGCAGAAACCTTTTAGGAAGGCAGAGCTTCACAGACCTGAAGGGACACATGTGTCTTATCTGAATGGCACTATGGGCCCTTAGGGCTCACCTCTCCAGAAGTAGGCTGCACAGCCTTCAGCAAATCAGAGACGGCTCCGGCGAGGGTCCTGGCAGCTCTGAGAAGGTCTTCCCCACTGCCCACATCATCGTCCATGAGGGCCGCCAGCAGCTTGACGCCCTTGGACATTTCGGTCAGGTTAGAAGAAATTGTAGTGATCGCACAGCCCACAGCCGTGTAGTCAGTGTCTGCAGGGTCACCTGAGGCCAAGAGCAAAGGAGAGTCCCAATGAGACCTTCTCAAAAGTCCTGTTGGCAAAGGCCCGCGGGCTGCAATCATGCAGGTACCAAATGCAGACATCACCCTGACTCCCAGGAGGCTTCACTAAGGCCCTTGCACCTGGAGGTCTCACAATACTGGAACAGTGAACAAGGGTCCTTTAGAATTCCAAAGCAAAGGGTCTTGAGTTCAAGATGGCTAATGGGAAGAAATGGTGTGTGCGGGAGGGTGTTGAAAATGATTAAATATAGTGTACTCTGGTATAAAAAAATATATATATATTATAAATTTCAAAGTGGGGGTCAGTGAGACGGCCTAGCGGGCGGGTATCGGTGCTTGCCAAGCCTGATGACACTGTATTAGTCCCTCACAACCTGAATGGTGAAAAGAGAGATCTAACTCCTGAAACTCACCCTCTGCTCTCCACATGTGCACTGTGGCACATGTGTGGAGCCCCACCCTGCGATGTGAATATAGCTGAAAATTAAAAATGGAAAAAAAAAAAAAAAAAAGCAAAGCATTTTCCTTGCAAATACGAAGACCCAAGCTTAATCCCCAGGACCTGTGTGTTAAAAAAAAAAAAAAAAAAAAAAAAAGCAAGTCATGATGGTATAAACTTGTAGTCCTAGGGCTGGGGAAGTGGAGACAAGTGGATCTGCTAGACCCGCTGGCAGCTAGCCTGGACTACTTGCAGAGTTTCAGGCCAATGAGGTAGCCATCTCAACAAGGACTGCTCGAGGAGGGGCACCTGAAGTTGCCTCCTGGCACCCACAAAGAAATGCACACAACTCAGACTCCAAAGCATGCAGCGGTGTCCCATGACCCCAGCCCAGGGGTCAGTCTGCCCCTGAAACCCTGGTACACCCCAGACAAAAGCCTAAGCATTTCCTGGCTCTCACCAGACGGTGTGAGGCTGGGAGCCAGGCTACCCCAGATGAGCCAACTGCTGGACAAGACAGGCAAAGGATGTATGCTTGACACGTCCAGATCCTTTCTAGACTGTAAACTCCCTAAGGGAGAAACTGGCCTCACAGACTTTCAAGTATGTTCACAGGCTGACGGACAATGAACAGCGCTGAGTAAGTGCTTTTTAATGGTACATAACATCAACAAAAAGGAATGAGATGTTTCTTACATTTCTCTTGGATCACTTGGAGTACATGCTTAAAACAGGCCAGATGTCTAAAAATAGACGGTCTTCTCACAGTATAGAATCTATTGCTTCAGTGAAAGAATGAACACACACACACACACACACACACACACACACACACACACACACACACACACACAGTATAGCCCAAGTTACTCAGGGACTCACCAGCCGTGAGGTTGACAACGGAAGCTGTTCCGGCTGTGATAGCATCGACTTGAGAGTGGATTTCGTGTTTGGATTCATCCACTTTGTTCTGCACCCAAACCCGAGATGCCTGTAAAACAGGACAACGAATGACATAGTCACAGCACTGAACTGCCCAGGAGACCAGGGAAGCTGACCCATACGAGACCAGCAGTTGGCTGTACTATGCCCAAATCATCTTAAACAACATCCTGAACAATCTTCCTGTGTGTCCAGAGACATTGAAAGGCATGTAAGTTCTCTGTATCTTACACTACAATTAAGAAAAAGTTTACAACTTGTAGGAAAAATAATTTGATATGGCTATCTCTTGGCGAATACAACTGAGAAGATCACTATATGACTTCCTCCAAGATCCAGGGACCATCCAGAAGACAGGGAAACATGTACAAGTTGGAGAGAAGAGTGGTGCCGTGGTTTGAACGAGAATGTCCCCCACAGGCTCATGCATTTGCACACTCGGCTCCCAGTTGGAGGTACTCTTTGGTAAGGATTAGGAGGTGTGGCCTTGTTGGAGGAGGGTGTGGCCTTGTTGGAGGAGGCGTGTCCCTGGGGGAGGGCTTGAGGTCTCAGAAGACCAAGATGGAGCTCTCAGGCCTTCCTTGTACTACGCCTTCATTCCAGCGTGACGGACTCTCACCCTCTGAAACCATAAGCCTATTTAAATGCTTCCTTGCCTACATTGCCTTCATCATGGTGCCACAGCAACAGAAAAGGAAGACAAGTAGAGTGCGGTAGGATGCTGTCCTCTGGGAATAACACAGCCATGACCCTCTTGGGTCTATCAAGAGCTGTATTACTTGAAATAAATCTGTGCAAGACTGGGTCCATCAGGAAGGCTGGAGAGACTCACAAGGCCTCCACCACACAGAGGACTGACAGGCAGTTAATGGTTGCTGGGATGAGGAGAGATTTTTTTTTTAGGGGTGCCGCTACCAATAAGCAGCACATGCTCCCATGCATGACCCCTCACCCACGCTCCGAAGAGTAGCCCTAATCAAACTCAGTGGTCCACGCAACAATAACGACAGGAGGTGAAGGAGTAATGAGTGGGAGTGGGAGAAGACAACGGGGGTAGTTATGATCAAAGGATGTTATATATATGTGTCTGAAAATTTCACAACCAAACCCACTATTATGTGTAATTAGGAGATGCTGATAAAAATCAGCGTTACACAATAATTCTGTGGGCACACTAACGCGGACACTTGACGGCCATTTTCACTTTGCTTCTTTAGGGAGCAGAGTTAGAACTCCGGCTCGTCAGCCCACAAAGGCTATTGACCAACACTGAAGTTTTTTTCTATTGACATGACATGAACTATCATGGAGAAACTCATGTATCATGGCCGTATGCAGGTGGCATTTCTTTCCGGGTACGCCTGGGAAGACAAGATGGGCTAAGGCTCCTGCTCTGTGTCTGCTTTACCTCTATCAGGTGATGGGACAACGGCAAAGTACACCGGGGTCCTGCACCTCACCTTTCTCCAACTATAGGAGAAAAGACATTCCTAGCTTTTCTATTTTGTTTCATCCCAACAGGTGTGTCCAACCTGAAGCCGGTGGGCGACAAGGTGCTCGAGGATAGCTATGAATGTGGCCCAACGCAATAATGCAAATTTAGTTAAAATATTATGAGACTTGTATGTGTGCATTACTGTTATTGTTGTTTTGTAATTCACTTATGTCAAAAGGTTGGGTATGCCTGCTAGTAAACTAATTTCTAGCATTTCAAAGCTCACTTAACAAATAATTATTTATGTCGATAGTGACGGCCCTGTAGGTAAGACACTGATCTAGGCTCAGGGGAACCATGTATTATCTTAGCGCCTCTAACTCTTCAAGAACTGGCCAATCGGGACAATTGCCTCCACATATTTTAAAGTTCTGTCTCCCAAGTGTTCTGGGTAGGGAGTCCACTACTTATTCCTACTCTCAAGTTCCCCAAGCAAAACAGAGGGCAGTCGCAGCCTCCACACACACCAGTATAGCGATAAACAACAGGATTCAGGAACAACTTTCAAAAAGCGATCCCGCTAGACAAGATGTGGCTGCAGAAGGCATCTTGGTTGCAGCCCCTGCAGTGTCACCACTCTGTCTTACAGCAGTGGTTTCCTCATCAGACTGCCCAACAGAAGAAAAAACCCAAACCAACCCCCAACCCACCCTGCTGATGCCCAGGCCTGCCCACAGGGACTGATGTGTGTAATCTGACATTTATCTGTGAGACTCTGGAGGTGGTTTAGGTGCATTAGGTGCAGAGAAAGAAGGAGAGGGAGAAATGGAAAGGGGGGAGCTACTTGGTAGCCAGCAGCAAAGTGTAGCCTACCTACAGATCACAGGGACGGCTGGCTAACAGGCACAGTGACAAACGGTGCTGACAGGCCTGTGATTTCTGCTTCTCGCCTAAGAACCTGGGTGATGTCAATGTCGCTGTCATGCAGATCATGACCTGAAGTGTGGGGTATTTGCCAGTTCTGTGCAGCAGCAGCAGCAGCGGCAGCAGCAGCAGCAGCAGCAGCAGCAGCAGCAGCTACGAGAAGGCCCCAATGCTCATCACCTCACCCTGCTGCAAGGCTCAGTAGTACAATAGCTAACCCAGGGATCCACAGAACACTCAAACGGGAGCATCGGTACTCCTGGGAATGTGTTGGAAACACACATTCCTAGGCCCTACCCCATACCCACTAGATCAAAAACACATGCTAAGAGCAGAATACAAGCGAAGATGATAGCCAGCGCCCAGAGATAAGTTTTAATAAGCCTTCCATGAGATCCCATTGTGCACTGAAATTGAAATATGAGAGCTGCTGGCAGCATTTAAAATGACAAAGCCAGCTTCCTGTGTTGAGCTCTTCCTAGATGCTAGGCCCATGCTAAGAATTAGACCACCACCCAGCGCCATCAGCCCTGTTTACAGAAGACAGGAGAACGGCGTGAGGGGGTAAGATACCCAGAGGCACAATGCCAGTGAACACAGGAGCTGGGAGCGATGAACTGCAAAGGCCCAACGTATATCAAGACACATAGATTTCCTTGTCAGCCAGATGGGGACAGCTTCATCTAGAAGAATCCAGACAGAGCATGCAGTCTTGTTCTGAGGCAGGACAGAGACACAGGATGGCACACACTGACGGATATTTACCATGTCTTGGCCGAGAGGTGGCAGTGAGTCAAGCTCGCCGAGGTCTTCCTGAGCCTGCTGGACAGCGTGCATGCTTGTGTTGATGGTCCCCATAAGGGCTTGCTGCGCTGAAGTCTGCAAAGGCAGAGGAGCACGAAGTTGTGAGCAGAATCTGGGGACGACAGGGCCTCCTTGCACAACAGAACAAAAACCAAACCTCCGACAAGAGCGCATCTCATTACGCACCTGAACTAGCTCCCATTTCAACCTGAGGGCCAGAAATAGCGCGTTATATTAATAGAACACAAAGCGAAGGTGATTGCAGTGAAGGGCTTATAATCAGAAGGGTGTGGAGAGCTTAATTAGCAGACGAGACGGCTGGCGAGCATCTTCACGGGGGAGCTCAGGGGATACAGTTGTTCCGGGTACCATAGATAAAAGATCTCTCACAGTGGGGCACGCAGCATACGCCTGTAATCCCAGCACTCAGGGAGGCAGGGGCAGGTGGATCTCTGTGAGTTCAAGGCCAGCCTGGTCTACAGAGTGAGTCGAGGACAATCAGGGATACACATACACAGAGAAACCCTGTCTCGAAAAACCAAGCAAAGAAGCACAAAGATCTCACGCACAGAACACACATGGCTGTTCAGTATGGTGGGTTCTTGATTATACGTCAGGCCTCTGCTGCCACAGCCGAGGTACTTTCCCAGTTGAGGGACTTCCCAACTTTGATACTCTTGAGTTCTCAAAACTAACCCGACAGCAAGGGATTCCCAGGGCAGGCCCGATCGGTATTGGATCGGAAGAGTTAGGAAGGAGTCAGCGAGACTGGGTTGCAAAGGCAGGTCATGGATGACTGCCTATTTCTCACACTTCGTGGGGGCACCAGGGCCAGTCAGCCAGAAGCTGCTGGGGCGGGGTATGAGGCTCGGTTTCTATAGCACAAAGAAGTTCATGGCGTTTAATTTTTATCTCCGACTGGAATAGAGTCAGAATCACCTTGGCAATAAGCCTCTGGGCAGGTCTGTGAGGGAGAGCAGTTTCTAGATTTGGTTAACTGAGGTGGGAGACCCATTCTAAATGTGGGTAACACTGGTACACAGGTTGGGATCCTGAGCTGAGCACCAGCATTCAGCCCTCTCTGCTAACTCCTGTGACGCAGTGTGACCAGCAGTCTCGCACCCTGGCCAGTCCCTTCTGCATCACAGTGGACCACATCCTCAAAAGATCCACTTCTTTCCATAAGCTGCTTTTGTTGCATATTTTGTAACTGGGATGAGACATGTAACTAAACACAAGGTCCCACACTCTAGCCATCGATTCTAGAAAAGAGTGGTGATAGCCACTAAACTATAGGAATGCACGGCTGATGACTTGCGGCTCAGATGGGAGGCAGAGGGTTCCCACTTAGAACCTGTCGCCATCTCTGATGACACAGAAGCTAACAAATGACCAGGAAGTCTCACCAGCGGAGGCATGTGTCCTCGGTGCATCTGTCCAACCATGACCTGCTGCTGCGGCGAGGGCATGCTGCCGACATTGAAAGTCTCAGGCCCACTGGAGCCGGAGCGCATGACAGCTGGCAGTGCCACCGAGCCATGCTCTGCCTTCCCAGTCCGGTTGAACTGCTGCTGCAAGATGGTAGATCTGCGGAAGAGACGGCTGGTCAGTGGGAGGTAGCCACTCACGCGCAGGATGCTATGGTGGGGAAGGCATCAAAGGTGCGCTCTGCCCTAGGATGTGGGGACCACTTAAACAGCACACGCAGCGGGTACGGACTCAGGAGCAGAACTGAGATAAATCCAGTTGGGACCAGTGTCAATGTCTCCATGGGGTAGCGTCTTGGTGTTCCATGATTCATTTGTTCTCAAGACAAACAAATGGCAGTCCTGACGCAATGATGTTCCGAGGGATGGTTGGGAAATACTGTCCCCTCCCTTGGGCAATCACACACATTCAACAGGTTTCCATTCTAGGCAAAGATGGATGTCATCTATCCTCACCTTGATGGGAAAAAATGTGCAAATAAATTTAGGGAAAACCTCTCAAAAGTTCAAGTCCACTGACCAGAGAGGACACTGGTCATCTCTGGGGGCTTGAGAGACTCTTGCATCTTTTCCAAAAGATTCCAATCAGAGACTAGGATTTATACACACACACACACACACACACACACACACACACACGTACAATCTTCTTAAGGCTTTCAAATGAGTGCAAAAAGAACTTTGCACATGTGGAAGTAAGGAGGCAGATGGAGGGCGGTTCTTCAGGAACCCAGTGGAGAAGCCACAAGTAGGCTCTGGGGAACGCAGGTGTGCCAAGAGGCAGGGACAGTCAGACTGTCCCTGCTAACCAACTTAGCATCTCAAGCAACAGGCCTCTGGAGAAAGTAAAAAATGTGAGCAGTGGTGGGCGGTGGAGAGCCCTAACAGGCCAAAGCGCTGAGAAAATCAACTGTTGGGAGCTCAGACCTGAACGGAGCATCTGTGTCGCCTTGGCCCTTGGGGAGGAGGGTTAAGGCCCCTTGGGGAGGGGGGGTCAAGGCCCTTTGGGGAGGGGGTCAAGGCCCCTTGGGGAGGGGGAGTCAAGACTCAGAGAACATCGTGGATGAGGAGGAGGGAAAACATAAAAAAGCAAGCAGACAGGAGGAGTGCTGCAAAATGCTGTGCTGGTTAAGACAAAGTTGTTGCACGCACAAGTCACAGCAGGCGTGGCTAGCTGCACAACGGCTGCACAAGAATGAGCGTGTTGGCATTCTAGCACGGAGCCACTGGGAGTTGATGTTTGCCCAGGAAGGGGGAGCCATTTTTCTTTGGTGATGTAGACACTAGTAAGTTGCCCATGTTCCCCACTCCCATGTGTACGGAAGCAACCAATGTCACACTCAGTAGGTCACTAGAAACAGACCTGAAAGCAGGAGGGGCACTGTGAGGACAGAAGGGTTCAGAGGGAACAGAAAGATGGGATAAGAAGGTAATGCGGGGTGAGTATGATTAAAATAAATAATATGTTCAAAATTGTAAAAAATAACTATAAAACATCCTTTTAAATGAGTTCAGAATAGATGACGCCAGGTTCTTACACCTCAGCCAGCAACCATATGTGAAGACATGGAAGATCTAAGGGGTAGAGCACCTGGACCATGCCTCCTGCTCATCTTGACTGAAATCCGTGACAGGGCACTAACAGTAGAGGAAGTCTCGGTGGCCCCAGGGAAGCGGGGCCCTGGCACCCCTCAATTCTACACTTCCTGGACTCCTCTTCTGAGATACACATGTGCTAAAGACGCTACCAAACAGACACGTCACTCTGATAGGAAGCGCAAACGCCATACTTTCCATCTGGTGGGCATTAGTCCAAGGACTTAGGAGATTCCTCCTCCATAGTATCCAATAGCCTTGAAATATGCTATGGCCAGTTTAGCTCCAACCTGTGTACTCACAGGGAACAGATTTTTTTGGTGGCAACATCTGCCTTTCTCTTACGTAGGAAGTTGTGTTGGGATCAGATGAGACATCATGATGGACACACAGAATAAAATTGAGGGCAAGAGCAGCTATCACAAAGATCTGTTTAGCTTAAGGGTGTCTGTGCAGACTTCTCAGCTGGCATCACTTTCTAGATATTTCTTGCTTTTATTATATCCATTTTCTCATTCATAAATGGAGCTAAGAGTTCAGAATCAAAATTTTGTTTTACTTTTAAGTGTGTGTGTGTGTGTGTGTGTGTGTGTGTGTGTGTGTGTGTGTGTGTGTACTACAGAGGCCAAAAGAGGGCGTCAGATCCCCTGAATATGGAGTTCTGTGTTGGTTGTGAGCAGCCCAGTGTGGGGAACCAAACTCCAGTCCTCTGTGAGAACAAGCTCTCTTAACAGCCGAGATATTTTTCTGGCTTCAAGCTTTGAATTTAAAATTACAAGATTCTTGACAACAGCAAACAAAATGTGCCAATGTTTTGTGTTATTTGTGACTCCATCATCAAAACCAAACACAAGGTGATACTATTGTGACTCCTGACTTCTAGATGGGGTCGCGAAGGCAGAAAATTCAAGAACAAACCCCAGATTTGCTCTGAAGATGGTTCCTATGAGTACATTTTTTCTTTTTCTTTTAAAAATTGTTTTCACTATTTTATATGTATAAGTGTTTTACCTGCATGTATGTCACTTGCACCCAGTGCCTGTGAAAGCCAGAAGAGGGTGACAGATTCCCCAGCAATTAGACTTATAGGCCGTTGTAAAGCTGCCATGTCCCTGCCAAGAATTGAACCTGGGTCCCCTGGAAGAGCAGCCAGTGCTCTTACCTGCTGGACCATCTCTCCAGCTACATGAGTAATTCTTAGCCCTGTCTCTTTGCTGTCTCACAGCCTGTGAGAAGAGTGTGGATGTAGTTAGTGCTTCGTGCACACTTATCCCCGCCCCCCCACCACCACCAGTGGCCAGCCTCTGAGATCCAGAACAGAATCAAACAGAAGCCAGGTTACAGACTTTGAGGCAATAACCTGATCCATGAAATTTACATCAGGGATACAGAACAGGACCCAGGGAGACCGACGGCTTCCTAAGATGGGGGTGGACACCACGCCGTGCACTGGGTCCCCACGAAATGCTCAGCACCCACACAGGACAGCTGTACCACACACATTGTTCATCTAAGGGCCGAAACTGAAAAGCAAGCCTTGACTAACCCAGCACCGCCTCACCTCAGGAGGAGGCGGATGGAATCCTAGTACCCTGGATACTTACTTTTTTGGGGAAACTGACTCTTCTAACATAGTTGACTCCTCATCCCCTTCCAGCCCAAATCTGTCTTTGCTTTGTTTCTGGAGGTAAAACAGACAGAACAACGAACATCAGCAAGTCTGAACACAGGACCACTGAAAGGGCTTCTAAAGGGACACAAGCAAAACACTCAGGTTGACTGCAAACTCCAAGTATTGGGTAGTTAATGAGCTAAGAACAAAAGCACGAGGCCAACAAGGTGAAAGCCTGTGACTTAATCTATAAGCATATCAAGCTTTTTGCTTATCATCTCTTACACAGCAGAGAGTCAGGTACACTACCGACATCCTACCAGAATCTGGTTTTTGAGTGGGTGGTACTGGGAAGCCCTAAAAACGTCTGATTTTCTATGTACTACCTTGGCACATGGAGCCGCTTTGTTTGGTAAGAACAAAAACTCACAAAACCCACAATGGACACTTTTAGTACACCACCTTGGGTTTCTACAAAGTCAGGGAAGGAAAAAAAACTATATAGAGAGGGAGCCTGTGAGGAATTAGGACAGACTCAGTCCTCGCTGGCTTTGGCTGTCAACTTGACACAACTTACCAGATTCCCTAGGACAACGTGACCTGTGGCTATGCCTGCAGAAGGATGTTGAGACTGCTAACTGACTTGGGAGGGTCCCGTCAACTTCGGGTGCTGGCGTTTTTCTGGACTGTAGGAGGAGGCTGGCTGGCTGAGCGTGAGCCTGCACCAGCCGTCAAGCAGCATGCCGCCATGGTTTCTGCTCTGCTTCCTTGGCTGTGAACTCCCTGGCTAGAGGGAATGCTGACTACTGACTAGCAAGTCGGCCTGACTTCAGGTTCCTGCCCACTCCTCCTTGCAGGACAGACAGCACGCGACATGGACAGAGAAGCCAAATGAATCCTTTCCTCTCTTCAGCTGCTTTTGGTCAGAGTGTTTTTATCAGGGCAACACAGAGCAACCTAAAACACAGAGCACTCTGTCCTTTACTCTGCAGGAACAGAAACAAATATGCTCTGTGGCAAAACCAGACATGATCAGGGGATTCAGGGTCAGAGATCTCATAGGCAAGCAGTCTTAATGCTGAACACTCAATCTGTCGAGCAAACATTTCAAGTAAGGGTTCCACTTAACATGGCTGACATCGAGCCCTCTACCAAGCCAGCCTCGACTTCCTTGGTTTTCTTCAACACAACATACCTTTTTGAGGATGATGTCAATGTAGCCTGCAATCAGCTGGGATATTTGCTCCCCCTCTGTGGTTTGTACTGAATAGTAGCTTTCCTGGTACTCCCCAAAATCCTGAAAGAAGAGCATTGGAACAAACACAGCTGTATAAGATCTACTGGGCATCACGAGGCATCAGAGAGCAGCTATAAAGCTCTGCGACATGGCTTACATTTCTTAGGAAAAATGAAACTCTAAAAACATATTCAACAGTGGCTATTAGGAAAAAAAAAAAAAAAAGTCAGGTTTGCCAAGCCTCAGGACCTGAATTCAATTGCTGGAACATACATGGTAGAAGGAAAGAATGTTTCCTTACCTCCCTGTGCGCCACCCCCCACCCCCATTAAGTCAGTACATGTCAGAATAAGAGGGGGAAGTGACTCTGGACTGTAAGGATAGATGGGCAGGACTGGGGACTCAGGACTAAAGGAAACCCAAGGCGGTGAGCGCTCCGGCTTTCTTACATCCCACATTCCCCCAAGCAGAGAATTGGAGAGGCCAGAATTCCTCAATCCTGTGAATAGATGCAGAGCAGTGGGTGCCTTAGATACGTTGGGGGAAGGTCCACGTTGTTGCAACAATGAACATAGGTGAATTTTTGTGTGGCTCCACTCTCCACCTAGTGTCACGGGCCTAGTGGCTCCTGTTTCTTCCCGTCAAAGCCAGGGAGCAATAGTGACCAATGTGGAGCAGTTGTGTGCCGTCTGCCGTCACACAGAGAGCCCTCAGACCCCAGAGCATATATTATCACGAAGAAGAGCTGGGCAGTGAGGTACACTCAACGTCCCAGCATGCAGGGGCGGGAGAGCTGCAGAGGCAGGCAGAAGCTGTGGGTCTGGTCTACTAGTGAGCTGCTGCCCAGCCAAAGCTGCACAGTGGGCACCTGTCTCAAACAAACCAAGAGAAGGTAAGGGCTGCAGAGATGGCTCAGTGGCTAAGGGCTGCAGAGATGGCTCAGCGGTTAAGGGCTGCAGAGATGGCTCAGCGGCTAAGGGCTGGAGAGATGGCTCAGCGGCTAAGGGCTGGAGAGATGGCTCAGCAGCTAAGGGCTGCAGAGATGGCTCAGTGGCTAAGGGCTGCAGAGATGGCTCAGCAGCTAAGGGCTGCAGAGATGGCTCAGCGGTTAAGGGCTGCAGAGATGGCTCAGCAGCTAAGGGCTGCAGAGATGGCTCAGTGGCTAAGGACTGCAGAGATGGCTCAGCAGCTAAGGGCTGGAGGAGATGGCTCAGCGGCCAAAGGTTGGAGAGATGGCTCAGCAGCTAAGGGCTGCAGAGATGGCTCAGTGGCCAAGGGCACTTGCTACTCTTGCAGAGAACCCACATGGGAGCTCACAACCACCTGTAATTCTAGTTCTAAAGGATCTAGTGTGCTCTTCTGGCCACTGTGAGTACCAGGCACACGCGAGACACACAATCATATGCAGGCAAACGCTCATACCCATAAAATAAAATAACTTCTCAAAAGGAAACAAAACAAAAATAACAACCCCAGACCCTGAACTCCTCTCAGCATGTTTTCTGAGCATAATGGAATCGAACTGGAAATCAATAACAGAATGCCATAGGGAGCTCTCCAAACAACTGACCAGGAGAACCAAAGCGGAGACGGACCCCAGAGCGTCAGTAGGGAAAGCACCAAAAATTGGGACATTAACAAAAGCTCAGAGTAGGACAGAAGGATACCTTACCCAACTTTACACCGTGATGAAAATATCCATGTGCAGTCTCTCTTTTGGAAGAGGTCATTACCAAGCTAGTTACAAATATTTCCTACTTTGAAAATAAAACTTGTGTTTTCTCTTTTTTTAAAAAAATATTTATTTATTTATTTATTTATATTATTCACTTTATATCTCAATTGTAGCTCCCTCCCTCCTCTCCTCCTGGTCCCACCCTCCCTCTTCTCTGTAGCTCCCCTCCCCTACTCCTCAAAAAAGGGGAGACCCCCAACCCACCCCAGTGCATTCTCTTCCCCTGTGCCCTGGCGAAGCAGCCTCACCAGGCGGAAGTGATCCAATAGCACGCAACAAAGTCCATGTCAGAGACAGTTCCTGCTCCCCTTACTAGGGGGGGGGGACCCACATGAAGCCTGAGATGCTAAGACTTACAGCCAAACACTTTTTTTTTAAAAAAACACTTAGAACTACTTTGGATAGACCAACTACAGTATTAAAAAATGTAACAAAATCAATTGTCCCCAACTAACCTATTCCTGCCTTTGTTTATTTTAAATATAAATAATCTTTATTGATACAATAACAGAAAAAAATCACTATTATAACTAAAGACTTGAGAGCTTTATACATGCTTAGATCTTTCTAGAAGTTAACAGAAACAGAGGTATTGCATTTAAGTAAGCTAATGACTATAGACATTATAATTTAAAATTCATTTCCCAATAGTACCACTCTGAAGTCTTAAAGCAATTTCTTCTATTCTTCCTAAATGGCATGCATACATGTATACTAACTTTAAAATGTAAAAATACCCCATGACTTCTCACAAAGAAAGAGGAAGACATGGCTCTCTGAGAATGAAAGCCCCTATTTTGGGGACTGTGTGGTTCATCCAGCTCCAGCTGGCTATGGGGGGTGCAGAATCTTTTTCTGTTTTTGTTTTTTTGTGACAGAGTTTCTCTGTGAGCTTTGGTTGTCCTGGATGTTGTAGACCAGGCTGGCCTCGAACTGAGAGATCCACCTGCCTCTGCCTCCCGAGGCATTACAGGTGCGCACCACCATGCCCAGCTGGAAGGCACAGATTTTAAGGATTCCTTTAGCTACCTGGGCCTATCATTCTATGAGCAAATTATGTGACTATGCTAGCTAGCTAGTTTTATTCTTTATTTATTTTGTTGTAAATTTCCAAAAAGGGATTCGTTCATTTTTATTTTATGTGTGTTTTGTCTACATATGCATATGTGTACCATGTGAGTGCTTTGTGTCCATGAAGGTCAGAAGAAGAAGAAGAAGAAGAAGAAGAAGAAGAAGAAGAAGAAGAAGAAGAAGAAGAAGAGGAAGAGGAGGAGGAGGAGGAGGAAGAAGAAGAAGAAGAGGAAGAGGAAGAGGAGCAAGAAGAAGAAGAAGAAGAGGAGGAGGAGGAGGAAGAGGAGCAAGAAGAAGAAGAAGAAGAAGAGGAAGAGGAGGAGGAGGAAGAGGAGCAAGAAGAAGAAGAAGAAGAGGAAGAGGAAGAGGAAGAGGAGGAGGAGGAAGAGGAGCAAGAAGAAGAAGAAGAAGAAGAAGAAGAAGAAAGAAAGAAAGAAGACATCAGATCTTTCAGAACTATAGTTACACATGGTTGTGAACTACCATGTAGGTGCTGGGAATTGAACCTAGGTCCTCTGCAAGTCTCTCTAGCCCCAGATATGTTTTAAGTGTCAACTTGAGACAAGATAGAATCATCTGAGGACAAAGCATCAACTGGGAAATTACTGAGACTGAAGTGGCTTGTGAGCATGTCTAAGGGGAGCTGTCTTGATTGTTAACCGACATAGGAAAATGCAGCCCACTGAGGGCAGCACCATTCCCTAGGCAGGGGGCCCTGAACAACACAAGAGTGGAGAGAGCCACAGGAGAGCAAGTAAGCAAGGTCCTGACTGGGGATCGCTGGAGGTTGGTCTGATGTATTCTGATAGTCGTTACTGCTTGCTGTCTCTGTGCCCCATCTGTAGCTTGCCTAAGAGCCTAACCTATTTGACAAAAAAAAAAGGCCATCACACCTGGGCAGGGCAGATGGGATAGGCGTGGCTAAGGTTCCAGGGTGAGCAGAGACAGAGAGAAGCTTGGGAGGAAGAGAGACCTGAGGAGCGGAGAGGAAGAAGGAAGGCCGCCACGGGTTAGGTGGAGGAGAAGCACGTGGCTGGCGTGGATGGAGACTTGGCCCAGATGAAGAACGTTAGCAAGTATTTGGGATTATGGATGGGAGGCAGCTTGATGGCGTGGGATTGGGGCAGGTGTGGAAAGTATAGGAAGTAGTTTAGGGGATCAATATCTGCCCCGCCCCAAGTTAACTGAGGCTGTTTTAAAATTTAACAGGTGTCTGTGTCTTGCTATATTGCTAGCGGGCTGGAAGTTAGGCCACACTGGTAGTTTAACTGCCACAGTGGATATCTAGCTTTCGGTTTCCGCCTTGACTTGCCTGCGACAACGGACTAAAATCGCTTTTGGTCAACGTATTTTATCACAGCAATGGAAATGAAACAAGAACATTAACCAATCATTCCTTCTAAACCCCTTTAGCTTTAAAAAAAAAAAAATTGCATTATTTTAAGATGTCTACAGGAAAAAGAGTTAACCATCTCCAGTACTATTTCTTCTTGCTCAACTTGCTTGACAAACTACTTGCATTTTCAAGATCTACATGCAAATGTATCCCTAGATGGCTACACAGTTATATTCTGTTAACAGCAAAAATTTGAAGTTGAGAAGATGAACAGAGGTCAGAAAGCCTGGGCTGGGTCAGAAGTCACTCTCTGTGACTTCTATACTGTTTTATCATCTCACCCAGGGCTAGAAACTCTGAAGCAGTTATTACTATCCCGTTTTCAGCTGGGGACACCAGGGCTCAGAGCGGAGACGTAACCTGAACAAGGTTTCAGAGCTAGGAGGTGACACTGCAGAATTCAGCATTGCCCCAGATTTCTGTTGTTTCTACAGTATTTCCACACAGTCTATGTTCTCCCCAGACAGGCTGGGAAACGCACCCCTCAGCACAATTCTGAGGAGGATTCGCACATGAGCCTTGGTTTCCTGTCAGGATATGCCAGAGATACCACTGGAAGCCATGGCTGAGAGCATCACTTTCTAGGCAGTAAACTCCAAGAGAACTGGGTAGAACATGAAAGGAGAAAGGGTGCATGGAAGATCCCAAAGCTGCTCAGCCTCTTCTACTCCAGTGGCCCTATGCCTGAGTGCTGCACCACCTTCTCCCTCCACGACAGCCCTTTAAGGCTACCCTCCACCCAGGACCACATCAGTCAGTCCCTGAGTGCCCGGCTGTTCGTACCAGTGTGAAGCTCTTGGGTGAAGCCGCCCAGCGCTTGACGGTGGTGAGCGGCCACTCCTGCAGCACCTCCTTGCTCTTCTCGTCCACGCGCATGACAGAGTCCTTGGTGATGCCCAGGAGGCGGGGAACCAGCTTGTTCTTGCCTTTCATCTTTTCCTGGAACAAGGAGGAGGCCAGGGGTCATCAGGCTTTCTAGAATACAGTGGTTTGGGGGTGTTTCGTCTGCAGTCTTGCCTACAAACTGGGTATGGCTTTTTAGAAAAGCCAGGTGAGTTAAGTCATGGAGACAGAGGGATGGGGCAGGAGGGTACCAGGACACTGGGTGGATTCACCAAGGTAGGCTGCTTCCTCGAAAGAAGCATTACTCAGCAGGAGGGGTTGCTCCACAGCTGTCAGCTAGAAGGGACCCAGATACCCAGAGGAAGGGACTGGAGGGTGAAATGCATCTAAGGTTAAACCTATCTGTAGTACCAGTTCAAGGTCAGCCAGGGCTACATAATGAGACCTGTCTCTCCAGATTAACAGACACACACACACACACACACACACACACACACACACACACACACACACACTGAGAAAGAGAGAGAGAGAGAGAGACAGAGACAGACAGAGATGTTACCTCCCCAGGAAACATCTGGGTAGGTGACGAACAAGGGAGGAATAATGTAAAATTCAAGGACTTAAAGTGAGACCTTCCCCTTTAAACATCATCTCTGCATCACTTCCACTTGCAGTTTTTTTATATCTACTCGTCCTGCTTCTTTGTGGCACTGTTTTAGGGCGTTATTTAGCATTTAAAACGTTGTCGCTGTGCGTATTCACTGCAGGCGGTGATTGTGGTGCTATGTAATTTTCATACAAGTACCTAATGTACAATGAGCAGAGCGCTCCCACCCCGCCCCCAATTTTCCTTCTTTGAAACAGGGCCTGGACCTCGTGCATTCATCCTGTCTCAGCCTCCTAAGTGCTGGCGGTACAGGTGACCCTAAAAACAGAATTAACCACTAATTTAATTGGTCCTTTTTAATATAGTGACAGATTCTTATTTGACACTTAGACTAAACCTTTCCATGTATTAATGATTCAGAAAGAACACACAGGTGGGTATTTTTGAAACAGCTGGGTAAGAAGTATTGTTCTAGCAAAAATATTGAAACGAGAATAAAGGAAAAGACACAGATGAGGGAGAGGGAGGGAGGATGAGAGAGGGAAGGAGGACGAACAAGGGAGGGAGAGGAAGAGCAGGGAGAGGAGAGGAGGCACACAGAGTAGGGGAGACACAAAGACACACAGGGATAGAAGGATGAGGAAAAAAGTACAAACAAGAAGGCTATGGTAGGAAAGATCAGGAAGCAAGAGCCTGGAGGATAAATAATTGCAACACATATGTCAGCCAAAACTTTATATATGATCTGTGAAATATTCTTAATAAATCGGCAAAAGACACCTCCCAAAATGGTGCAGAAACCATTTACAATCATAAAACGTTACCAGATAAAATTTTATTTATGTCAGTTTTTAAAAAATTAATTCACAGAGTTGAACAAGTTATGAAAGGGATCATAATTAATAGAAGTTAAAAATGGCAGAGCCTGAGGCTGGAGAGATGGCTCAGCACTTAAGAGCACACATGTGAGTATGTTTCTGAGAACCCAGCTCAGGTGTGACCTCAGCTCCAAAGAACCTGATGCCTCTGGTCTCTATAGGCACTATATATAGCACACGCACGTGTGCACACACACGCACAGAGACAAAGTCACAGGGGGAACAAATGTCTAAGTTTAATCATGTCTTTAGTACCAAGGGTGATGGCCTAGTACTCATGAGAAAGTCACAGCCTTCTTCAAGTTCACGGTCAGCCAGGGCTACATAATGAGAGCTGTCTCTCAAAATAGACAAGCAGACAGACATAGATAGACAGACAGACAGACAGACCCAGTTTCCTCACAAGAGGACACAGCAGTGACAGAGCATGTGTAGCAAACAGGAGAAAACAAAACCTGCTTTACCTCTTAAGCCCTCAACAGATACTGAGAGGAGTTCAGTGCCTTTTAACAATGGCTCGGTTTCAGGATTGGGTCAAATGAAGTAAGGCATATATGACATGAATTCAATCTGGTTGTCAATGGTCAACCATGGTCACTCATCTTAGAGGACTCGAGGACTCTGAGTCAGCTGACCTCTAGGAATGTCAGGGCAACAGCAGTGAAGACCACTCCTTTGGGACACAAACAAGGCGGAGCTGCTGGGAGGCTCGCTCACTAGCCAGGTGCTCATGGCCTGAATTCATGTGCTGTAGCTAGATTTGGGTCATGACTGGCCAGACGCTGCATCTGTTGGTGCTAAGGCTCAAACCAAATTTAACTATTTTACTGAAAGAGAGCAGGGAAGTCGCAGGCAAACAAGCCCCCCGTCCCAGCCGACTCACCTTCACCAGGAAAAAGGACACCCCGTATGTCCGCAGCGACCGGGCCAGTTTGACATACTTCACCTTGGCTTCTATTTCGCTCATCTCTCCACAGTTTTTATGTTCCTACAAAAGCAACAGTGGGTGTGGGGTGTGGGGATCTGTTACTGTAGTCTGCCATCAGGGGACTCTGTGAGAGGCGGTCCTTACAGATGAGGAACACAGGTGAGAACTCAGTGACACGTCTGCAGGAGATCTCCCCGGCTCCCCCATGACACAGGCTTGTGCTGACTGGGGACTCTCAGTAGAAAGTTCCAGTGCAAGCCTTCCCCGGCATGTTACAGCAGAGCATAAGGATCCATGGCCATACTCAGTGCAGCAGGAGGAGCGCCCACAAACACAGCTGCACTCGCAAACGACCCAATATCCCAAAGGGCCCAGGGGCCATA
The DNA here is from genome assembly GCF_903995435.1 of Acomys russatus. Classification (NCBI taxonomy): domain Eukaryota; kingdom Metazoa; phylum Chordata; class Mammalia; order Rodentia; family Muridae; genus Acomys; species Acomys russatus. The sequence continues at coordinate 58,589,483 of NC_067150.1, forward strand.
TTTTAAACGATAGCGAGAAAGAGGTCCCTCTGAGGACAGGTAGGGATCCTTACAACATCAATTCAGAATATATATATATATTTTTTTTTATAGAGCAAGGCATATACATGTCTGAACATAACAGTATTTGGAAGTGATATTGAATAAAATTGTTTTATACACTCACAATTTATATTTTAGTTTGTATTTTCATTTCAAAATCAAAGAAGATTGAGCACTTGGATTCACTGGAGTGTTTCACGTGGACAGCCTGGCTTTTCTTATAGCAACTGTCTAGGATACTCAAGTCAGTGACTTTAAAAATAATCTGAGCTTTTCCAAAGGCATAAGCTCCCCAGCTATAGCTTCAAACAGCAAATCTCAGGACAAAGGAGCTCCTTTTGTGCCTTCCCCGGGGTGGCTTAATGGCCCGTCACCTTGTTTCAACGCTACCAGAATAATGCCTTTGAAATAAAATGTATTCACGTTTTTCTCAGAAGAGCTAAGTAACCTTTAGCAAGAAAGTATGAATTAAGATAATAAATCTGTCCAAAGTAGAGCTGTCCGCTCTCATCCTCTGGACTCTCTGGTCATTCATTATGTAAGAATACATGCACAGGGCACAAAACTACCACACGTGTGACGCACTTCGCGAGGATAGATGAGGACGAAGGGAGAGGAGAAAAATACATTTCTGTACATTTCCAGTACCTGAAATATTCGCTTCTCAGCTCCTCTCTGCTTGATGTACTCTTTTGGTAGGAATTCCTTTAGACTGGGAATGAGAGGAGAAAAGGGACGGGGGAGGGGAGACAGCATTTATCATACTCAGTTTTAGTAAAACTCTCAGTTCAGTCACTAATGCTCTTAGTATTTTATGGCACAATTAAGACCACAGTATCCTAGGATGCATTTTAACAAAGACAAAGACTGATGTGATTCCCCACCACCACCAAAAAAAGGGTCCAATCGACGTATCTAATACGCAGACAGTACAGTGTGTGTCGTTTTTCAAGAACGGGAAGAGTTTTTTCCTGTAAGATAATTTTCCTAGATTTTGAAAAGTATAAACAATTTTATATTTTTAAGAAATCATGGGAGATTAAGTCTAATGCTAATGAAAACAGTTTTCCCTGGGAAGAAGAGGGAAAGCAAGGACAGACCAGATGAGACCAGATTGTTCAACATACTTTGGGCTTTTCACTGTGGAGCTCACAAAATCACAAAGAAATAGTGAAAAATCTACAGCAAACAGGGACAAACTTAACAGTATGTCCCACTGGCATTATTGCTTGGAAATAGATAATAATGTCTCTAAATAATTTTGGAAAACAGTCCTTTGACCAGACGTCCTAGTGAGAAACGCCTCACAATAAAACGAGCAAGAAAAGACATCTGAACCAAAATATTGACTGTAACATTTAAATTTTATTACTTGTCTACTGTCATTTACTATGCTGCTGTGACTGCTTGTGCATGGACGTAGTGTGTGTACGGGTACACATGTCGCAGCGCCTGCTCTCTCCTCCTTTTACTTGGGCTAGGAAAAGACTTGCTGAGCCCCAGGAGGATGAGTCACGCAAGGTCGCAGTGCCAGCTCCAAATCCATTCACGGGTTTCAGAGACACTGACTTAGTCACTGCACACCTGCCACCTTCTAGTTGCCCTTTATCAGAATTTGAAAGCCTGAAGAGAGGAGAGGAATGAACGGGACCACCCGAAATCACACAGAAAGGCTGACATGGTGGCAGGTGGGCTATTTAAAAAAAAAAAAAAAATGCCTTGAAGCTGCAGGAATCAGAGAAGAAAGATTTGTAAGAAAACCAGATGTTCACTGAAATTTCATTTTCTTTCTTTTAAAGGGTAAGTTGCAATTTTACTTTTATTGTTTATATCTGAAGGTACATAATATCTCTGAAAGACACAGACATAATGGAAGGATTACTACAGTCAAGCAGATTAGTATATCCATCATTTCACGATGTTAGCGTGTGTCAGGAATAAAGTACCTAAAATATGTCTTAGCAAATTTCCAGTAGACAACGTTAACTAGGGTCCTTATAAGAGATATTTGTTCTTTAGTCATTCGTCCACAGAACTGAAACTCTGCCCTAACTTCCATCATCCCTCCAGCTTCTCCACACCCCACTCTGGAAACCATCCTCCTGGCCCCCCTCTCTCCATCTCTCCCCCTTCCTCTCTCCCCCCTCAGCTGAGAATCAAACCCAGGCCATGCTCACGATAGGCAGGTGTTCTGTCAATGAGTTACATTTCCTTCCTCCAAACATAGTTTTGCAATTTCTTTGTCTTTTTGTTTGTTTGTTTTTGAGACGTGGTTTCTCTGTGTAGCCTTGGCTGTCCTGGACTCCTTTGTAGACCAGGCTGGCCTCGAACTCACAGAGATTCACCTGCCTCTGCCTCCCAAGTGCTGGGATTAAAGGTGTGCGCCACCATGCGCGGCTCAGAATTTCTCTGTCTTGCTGATTTCATATACCTCTCTTCTAGTTCATCCGTGTTACTGAGCAGGCAGGGCCTCCTTAAAGGCTGACTGCTATTTTGCTGTACACATAATAACACTTTCTTATGTAAAATCAAGCTGTCTGGACTAGTAACTCCAACAGGAGAGTCCCCAAATTACCTCCTGGTGTAGCAATGCACTGAGTGCTACAGCGAGGCTGCTATTGCTGGGGATAATGTCAACTGTCCCCCCACGTCCTAGAAATGCCACCGAAGAAGCAATCACCACCTGTAAGGTGTACTTACCACCTGAAGACCAAAGGGGACTGGTATTGCTTACATAACTGACAAGAACGTGCCCCACTCATGAGGTGTGAGGGCTCAGAGAGAACACACAGAGCTTTGAGGTATCTACCAAGCAGAGCTTACAGGAGCCAAGGAGTGGCAGGGACACAGCAGCAACAGTGCCACCAAATGACACTAGGAAGCCACTTCTGTCAATGTCGAGTCACAATATAGTCACAACAGCATCTCTAGTTGGCATTCTAGAAGCTTCCCTGAGTGTGGTGCCTGGACCAGCAGCATCAGCACCAGCAAAGAACCTGCTGGAAACTTTCAGCATCACCAGACCTGTTAACATGCTCAGTGGAGAGTTGAGTGGCACATGTCGGCAAGCCCTGGATCTGAAGGGGGAGAGACAGAGGAACAAGCAGTGGGCAAGTAGCTCAAATTACAAACCAGAAGCACTTAGACTTGAGTCCAGATTCCAGGATCGCAATGTCTGTGTGATCAAGAGTCCTTGGATTAGCTCTGGTGGCTTGCAGTATGGCCACAGCCTGAAGGAAGTCGGGGATGAGCTGGGAGTGCCTTGAGTGATCACAAAGAGTGACCACCCTAAAGGGAGGAGGAAGAAGACACATGGCCTGTCTGCAACCACAGCCTGACTCGTTCACAAAGAGCAGAAAGCTGGTGTCACAGTTCTGCAGCCAAGGGCGTGTGACATCTATGGTCAGTCATCTGGTGAGGGTTGCACCACCCTCCAGAGTGGAGAGACGAGCCCTCATCCAGGTGATGAGTACACTAGTCCATCTTTCTAAGAACCCTGACTGTATCCCAAGGTCTCATCTTCATGGTCTTAATGGCCTCCTGTCATCCTACAGACCCCTCCTGCTAAATCTAGCACAGGAGCAGCAACCCCTGCGGTGTGGAAAGGACCCATTAACCACAGCAGCCAGGAGAAGCACAGGAATTGGTCTGAAGACCTATGCCACCATCACAGTGGTTTTGTGATCCAAAACTAGTCCAAACACCCTTTAATTCCAGCCCAGGCCACTGCCCTGGAACTCAGAGACAGCCTGGTTCTGGATTAATACCGATCGTTCTGGTTTGCTGTGTTCTTAGTTTGGAAGTCACCAGGCAAGTAAGCAGGGCTGGAACACGGAACAGACACGGTGACGATGTGCCACTGGTCATTTAACTGCCCTGGCAGGAGAGATCTGGGCTGTGAGATCCACAGAACAGGTATAAAAAAACAAGGAAACAGCTGTGCAGACAAGTGTCCCTAACTGCATTTTACTTTTAATGCAGTGGGGCAGAGGGTGAGGGGCAGGGAGCAAGACCCAGCTGAAGGAGAGCCAAGGTTCAAAGGCCTCCTCCACTGTGAGTTTGAAAACACAGATTCTAGCCAAAGATTCCACAAAAGCACAGAGCTCGGAATGGGGGGGAAATACCGTCTGAACTCACGCCAGCTCGAAGACTGATCGAGGCCTCTGACTGTGCCAAGAGCCTTGCTTGTTGAAAGTGGAATTATCTAGAGTTTATGGGGGAAAATTTCCAAGTCCACTCTGAATTCCTTCAGAATACGGATTCATGTCTTGGGCTGCTTTGTTTTCTCAGTAAATACTTGCCTGGAAGCCACACAGGGAGCAGTGGCTCCTGGAACCACCAATCAGAACCTTGCTCTGCCGTTTGCCTGCCTATCCACCCCCCACCGATTGTCGCTATCTTTACACAGATGCACGGGACCTTTCTGCCTGGCATGAACACCTAGGAATTTCACCTTTGCCACATGCTCCATCCCCACCCTTTGTATTTGGGCCAGGCTCCCGTCACAGAGCCAGACTACTGCAACTATCTCTTGAAAAGTGATGCTAATGCGAAGTTTATATGTGTGCCACGAGGCAGTCCACGCATTGGCAATGCACCTGATTTACTGTGTGCGACTGTATGGCCCACGCGCAAGGATGTCCTACTTTTATCACTCTGTCTGGTTATCCAGACCATAAATGTCTCTCAATAAACCTGAAGCTAGACTGGGGGCCAGCAGGTCCCAGGTATCCTCCTGCCTCTGTGCCCTACCCTCAACACTGCCCTTGGTTCATAGGCTCAGGTGGCCACACAGGTGCTGGGGATTTGAACTCAGGTCCTTGTGCTAGTGCAGCTAGCGCCCTTACCCACTGAGCAAGCTCTCCTTTGAAGAGTGTCTCGTGTAGTCCAAAGGTTACTAGGTAGCCACGGGTGACCTTGAACTTCTAATCGACCTGCCTCAACCTTCCGAGTCCTGGGTCTGCAGGCGTCAATTCTGGTTCCCTCTGGATAGGTCTGTAGGAGCTGCTTTCTTGGGAGTTCCTTCTCACGAATATTTTAATGTACTCTTATGCCTCCATGTATCTATGAATAACAATATATCCGGTTTCTCTTTGTGGGTGTATTTTTAAACACGAAGAAGCATATTCTGGGATGTCTTGTTTCCTCTGAGAAGTCACTGGTGTTTTCATACATTCTGAAATGTGATACCCCGGGGCTTTTCTATTCTCAAGATTACTTGGGGTTGGAGAAATGACCTAGCGGTTGAGGCTCTTTCTGCTCTTGCAGAGGACTGGAGTTCAATTCCCAGCACCTAAATGGCAGCTCACAACCATCTGTGACTCCAGCTCCAGGGCAGCTCCTGGCTCTCCTCAGTTCCTTGCATGTACAGGGTATACACACCCATACCAGCAGGCAAGCATCCACACACTGTGACAAAGCATTTGCTTGTGGCCTCAAACCTACTATGCAGCTGAGAATGGCCCTGACCCCATCCCCCTGCCTCCACCTCTAACAGTCTGGGGTTAGAGGTGTACATTGTGGCCTCAAACCTACTATGCAGCTGAGAATGGCCCTGACCCCATCCCCCTGCCTCCACCTCTAACAGTCTGGGGTTAGAGGTGTACATTGGGGCTCTGTTCATATTAGGCGAACACCCTGCCAACTCTGGCTGAATCTCCAGCTCTCTCTATATTTCAGCTTTGCCATGCTGAGAACTGAACCCCAGCTCTTACACAGAAGCAGCCCCTCGATAATTAGGGTTTTTTTTTTTTTTGTTGTTGTTGTTCTTTTGTTTGGTTGTTTGGTTTGGTTTTTCAAGGCAGGGTTTCCCTTTGTAGCCCTGGCTGTCCTGGCATTTTCTTTTGTAGACCAGGCTGGCCTCAAATCACAGAGATCTGCCTACCTCTGCCTCCCGAGCGCTGGGAATAAAGGTGTGTGCCACCACGTCCAGCTTCCACTCAATAATTTGATGGTGAACAACTTCAAACCCATTAAGATGTTGGAAGAGTCATGTAGTGAACGCTCTGCACTCACCTCCTAGCAGGTCACATCATCATGGAGCTCCCACCTACACCGGATGAGCTAATGTCTCGAATCTATGAGTAACTCTTGCCAACACGAAAGGCCCGTGGAAGGCTTTTACTCAACACTCGCTAACATTCTCTGCAGGCTCTTAAGGGCCGAGAAGGGAGTCATTACAATGATTTGTCTTGCTGCTGACTGAGGAGTCGAGTCTTCTTTAGACTGATGTATATTGTGTCAGTCTCTCTCAACAGCATCGTTTCCCGCACCACACTCTTCTCTCCTTTCTAGAAGCAGATCATGCTCAGCATTTAAAGAGACCACCCTGCAGTTAATGCAACAGAACGGGCCCAGTGGCTGAAAGCACCTTCCTGTCTGTCCTTGCCTAAAACTTTCTAAGCAGTCCAGCCTGGCCTCCAACGTGCAGGGATCACCCTGAGTTGTAAGACTCCAAGCATGTACCACCATGCTTGACACTGGTTTCTGGTTTGGTTTTTGTTTTTGGTTTTTGTTTTCAAAATGAGCATCTTTACTAATGTGTTACTGAGTCTAGAAGTTACTAAAAAGCTTGCAGAGAGTTAGAAGACATTTTCAGAATGTCTCGACCGTGTAGACAGGAAACACAAATGCTAGACAAGCACTTTTTCAAAATTATAGAAAATCCACTTGTGATGCTCACCCCTTCACATCTTGTTCACCAGTTACCGGGCTGGCATTCCCGGTGGCTCTCCTCAGCCTGGCCCTCTCACAAGCCCAACCTTCCCATCGGTAAGCTTGTAAACTCTTAACTGTTTAGGTGAATAGCAGGGATCAAGGCTACAGGCAAAACAAACAAACAAACAAACAACAACAATAGTAAACCTATTAAGTTCCCTAACCCAGGTCCAGCCAGTCACCAGGGACAGCCTATGCAAAAACCCGGCATCCAACATTCGATCTACACACCACGAGTGTGGCCCTGTTTTAATTAAGAGGGGTCTGACCTCTTCAGCAATCTTCACCGATACAGTAAGAGCAAGAACACGCAAATTAAGTATCTACAGTAAATAAGAAAGCTCCATTAGCTAGCCTAGATCTGGTCTAATTAAAAAGTAAATCAAATGCAAGAGGAGAAATAATTGCTACCAGGCATAACAAGCTTGTTTTAATTTAGAACAAGAGCCAAGGGACAGAAACCATGGAGAGGCACAAGCTTCATCCAGGGACAGGAAAGTCCTAAGCACCACAACTGCCCAACAGAGGCTGTCAGATGGCCAGATGGCCGAGGAGAGGACACTTTGGTTGGTGTTGAGTATACGGCACGCGCAGCAGGACCAGACTGCAGTGGCATTTGTCATGCTAGAGCCAGACTAAGAGCTATACAAGTGGCCAGCAGCAAAGGAAAGGAACTCCTGTCACAAGCTGGGTGACACGACACATGACATCAAGGAGGAAGCCAAAGGAGCGTGTGCAAGTATGTGCACGGTCTTGTGTGTGGGTGTACGCGTGTGGGAGCCAGAAGCTGATGAACCAGAGTCTCCCTCTATCTCTTCCCACCTTATTGTCTGAGACAAAGGCTCTCACATAGACAAGCTGGCCAGTGAGCTCCAGGGATCTTCCTGTCTGCACCTTCTCATGCTGCCGGGTATAGGGGCAAGTCACCAAGCAGATTTTGTTTTGTTTTGCCTGTTCATTTGGTTTGGTGCTGGGATCAAACTTGGGTCCTCATGCTTGTGCTTGACTTTAACCGATGAGCTACCTCCTCAGCCCCGTCTGACTGAATGCGTTGCTCCTCTGCTAACTTCCTCCCACATACACTCTGGCCTTTTCCACTCATGTCGGGACCCTGAGAATTCGCTGCCCAACATCGAGAAAGGCCCACGTGAGATGCCCAGGAGGACATCAGGCTCTCCGAGGCTTCTGGGTACATCTCTCTCCCAGCAGGCCCAGACACGGTTGCAGCCACGAAAACTTAAAACGGGGGGGGGGGGGGGGGGGGAGAGGGGAGGGTACTTTACTGACAGGGTCTTTGTCTCACTAACCTGCCCCCCACTTCTCCCATTCATTCAGCAGTCACTGTAGAACCAAAGGTGAGGTGAGAGATGGGCGAGTGAGAGGTTTGAATGTGTGGCTGTGAAATCCATGAAAACACAGGCACGGTGCCCTCAGCAAAGGCATGTAGTGTCGCAGAACAGAAAGGCCCATTTCCCCAAGTTCCAGAGGAAGGAAGCCAGCCCAGCTGTGGAGAGAGATGGGCCCAGAGGAGCACTTAGCCATATAACTCATCTGGGAAACACTGAAGAATACTAACAGGAATGTTCAAGGCCACCTCAGACTCAAGGTCGCCAGACGTACATCATAGCATAAAGCATCATGTTGTGAGAGCTCCCGGGGTTCACTGACTCAGCCGAATGTTGCAGTCTCTTTTCCTTTAACAACTCAGTCTGGACCACATAGCAAGTTGTGCTGAGAAACCCAGGAGAAAAGCTGGGTCTTCTCCTTTCTCGGGGGCACAGGCTGCTTCCGACATTCAGCCAGAGAGACCGTAAAGGGCTAAATAAGGGCTTGCCGCCCTACCCTTTCCCCCTAAACCCCCTGCAGCACCCCAGACGACCCACTGGGAAAGCTGAATCTGCCTCTGGCAGCATTCACCATAGGTTCCCACTTCCCACCTTCCTACAGGTTATACCCTAGGTGACAGTGGGGCGCTGCTGAGAGTGGGAGATTGTTTTTACCATCATCCAAATGCTCCATACTAATAGACACAGAGTGGGGAAGTGGAGGGAGGACAGCAGATAAAGGACACCATCGGAGGAAGCAATACATAAAAGCCCCTAGGACAGCCTAGGTCCACGCCAGGGGAAAGGCAACCCCAGGGAAGCAGCTGCTTTTCCGGCAGGGTATTCCCAAGAAAGCGAAGGCAAGGTCTCATGCTTCCTATGGCCACAGTGAATCTGCAGGGTCAGCTTTCTTATGCAGACACCAGAGCACAGAGCTAGGTAAAGGAAACCACCCCATCAGCCTAGAAAAGAGAACCAAAAACCAGATGGGAGAGCAGGGCACGGCCAGTGTTCCATGTGCACATGGTGCTCTCAAAGGGACCAGGAGCTCTTAAGAGTCTAATAAAGAATTCAAATCTAGGCTGCTGAGCTAGCTTGGCCACTATCCTGCTCAAGGGCCTGGCATGGAAAAACAGCTAGACGAGGGACCAACTAGCCAGGTGTCACAGACTCTCCAGCTAAGAAAGAATCCTCTACTGCGGGAATGAAGACTGGGTGTGTCGACAGCCACTGATCTGTATTTTTACATATCTTACTTTACCAACAAAAGCCTGTGTTTTGGGGTTCCAAACTCAGTCACGTGAAAGTCAACAACCTCGCAATCAGTTGGTGCCTGTTGGGTCCCTCCTCAAAATTAAACCGGAGAAAAGGGGGGTGGGGAGGAGAACGGGGCGGGGGCACTTACTCCAAGAACCCAGGCTTGTGTTTATGCTCCACGTGAGGTCCAAACTGTATCTGGGCTTGGAACCCACCAAACTCACACGCCTTCTCGAAGGACACAGGGTGCGAGCCATTTAGGATGTCGTCCCGAGCCTGAAACACACGGAAGAGGAAAGAGATTTGGGGGCTTTGAAAGTGTCACGCTTCTCCCGAGTGACATAATTCCTGACTCAGAGGACAGATACTGTAGACACCTGGGACATGGTGAATGCTGGGGTAAGGGAGAATCAGGCCTAAAAGAAAACGAAATTCGGGATTCCTCCCTGCCCCAAAGTGAGCAACCGCTATTAGCAGCTGGATTATCAGAAGACACAAAACATAAACCCTACTGCTCAGGTAGGAGGGCAGACCATGAGAAATGAAGAAGAGAAATGAAGAGACGATGGAAACCCTGTGAAGTGCTGCGCCGATTCATATGGGTTGACTTACAAACATGATACGCTTCACCCGGGCCTAAGTCATAAAGCTAGTTTAAAAAAAAAAAAAAGCCATCCCAACCATCCAAGGACCAGTGATGCACAAGACAGACATTCAGTGTCTAGCCACACCCAGTCAAGAGTACCGCCTGAGTACACGCAGGGAGGGACAGCAAGGCAGCAGGCTTTTACAATGGGCACTGCTGTGCTGAAAGCTCTGCTCTGGCTCTCCTGAGTCACTGCAGCTGTTGCTACTAACCCCTCGCCCTTCCTTCTTCCTTTCTTCTAGCTACATGAGGCCAGACTCTCTGAGAGGCGCACTCTCAGCTCTCACCCTGGGCTCCGAATGCGCAAGTCTCTTCTAAGTTCCCGGCTGGCTCCCTTCCCTTCCCCAGCCTCACTCATCACCACCCTCTCTCCTGCAGAAGGCAGGGAACAGTAAGCATTTTAGACCTTCAGTGGGCTTGGTGTGGGTTACAACAACCACCTTCTTCTGCTGGCTAAATCCAAGAGCAGACAAGGAAGACAGACAGACAAGTGTGCAATAGGTAAGGGGATTTGCCAATACAAAATGCTTACATAAATGAAGTATTTGTTTTCGGCATGAGCGGAGGAGGGTAGGGCTGCCGTTGACAAACCCTGCACTATTTCTAATGTAGACAAGTAGGTAAAAGGAAGGACAGAAGGAATTTGAGGGGGGAAGAAATACTGCCCTCTAAATTCTAAAGAGAAAAATAAATAAATAAATAAATAAATAATAAATATTAAAAATAAAAAATAATAAAAAATAAACTCTAAAGAGGAATACAGGTAGCATTTTCCTCAAGTAAAAAGAAGCCCTCTGGCAACCAAGTGCAAAGCCCACATCATAAGCTGGGAGACCCTAGCTCAGGTGTGAAGTGATTTTCTAGCTTAAGCAATTAGTTAACAGCAAAGACCTAAGAGGTGACTGAGCTCAGAGCTAATACGAAGTACCGATTTGCTGGCCCAGATTCCTTTGTATTCTAAGATGTTAGCTTGTGAAATGATGAGGTAAATGGATCCAACTGTCTCCCAAGGCCAGCGAGAGGGCTGTGATGGCTACTAGGTCTCAACCCAAGAAGCTAGGCTAGGACCAGTGAGGGCCTCCTCTGGATAACCAGAGCTGGATTACCTACTTACCACACGGCCAGGCAGAAGTCCCCTGAGGTCACCTAATGCTTTAGTTCCTTTTCCGTTGCCACAATAAAATACTCCGGCAAAGGCAACTTAAGGGATAAAGAGTTCACTTGGCTCACAATTCTAGGTTACAGCTCACCAGTCGCGGTGTGGGGGAGGGGAGGTGGGGGAGGGGAGGTGGGGGAGGGGGTGGGGCAACAGGCGCTGGAAGCTGCTTATCCACAGTCAGGAGCCCTGAGCTTGCATCTCCCCTCTTAACCAATCAGGAATCGGCTGCCTAGGGAATAGTGCCGCCCACCGTTGGGTTGGCGGATCCTTCTATCTCAATTAACATAATCAAGCAACGCCTACAGGCCAACCTAAGCTAGACAGCATCTTACTGAGAATCCCTTTCCCAGGTGAGTCCAGGTCAGAGCTGCCTGTTGGCTGATCAGTAAATACCGTACCTGGACATAAAGCAAGTTCAACTGCACCGGGTCTCTGGAGTCCACGTTCTGATCAGAGTAAAAGAACTTCCGTCGAAGAAGCAGCGTTTCGTTTTCATCCACCCCTTGCTCTCTGAATGTCCGGCTGTGATCCAGCCAGTTTACTGCAACATTCAACAGATGAAAGGACAGGGTTTACTGTTCACTGCCTGAGGCAGCCCGACATGGAGATGGGTTTCTATAAATCCTGACAGTTTCACAATCACTTCTTTTGTTGTTGTTGTTGGTGGTGGTTTTTTGTTTGTTTGTTTGTTTTTTGAGACAGGGTTTCTCTGTGTAGCCTTGGCTGTCCTGGCCTTGCTTTGTAGACCAGGCTGGCCTTGAACTCACAGGGATCCACCTGCCTCTGCCTCCTGAGTGCTGGGATTACAGGTGTGCGCCACCACCACCCGGCCACAATCACTTCTTAAAACTCTGTGAGATGGCTGACCCTCCTCACACTCAAACCGCACCCAGCAGAAGGAACCCAGAGTCCAAAGGTGCCGCTCTGCCCGACGGGTCCCAGAAATCGAACTCAGGTCATGAGGCTTATCAGCAAGCGCCTTTGCCCACTGAGCCACCCCGCCTGCACTCAAATACCTTCTTGTCAGGTCCCCGGTCACAGCAACAAGACAAATAACTAGCGCGTTCCTTGAAATGGAGGACTTACTTGAGTCTTAGCTAGTGAAATGATTAGAGACACCAGGCATAACAAGGTTCTCTTGCTCTCAAATGGGAAATGGGGAGAAAGTGAAAAGTCATGAGGTGGTGCAGAGACCCCAAACTAAAGGCCAGAGAGGACATCTGTCCCTGTGGGACAGCCTGACTCTGACATCATCCTAAGAATCCTGCCCTTATACTTCAGTGCACAGGAAATCAGTTGTGTCTCGCTCATTCCCCGAAGCCCTCTGTGTCCGTCACTCCTTACCGAGTCTCCAAGTCTGTCTCTCTCTCATACACACACACATGCACATGCACACACACTGGGATAAGTATTTATGTCTAGCCTCACCAAATGCTAAGCAACATCTCTGGCATAAGGAACCTGTCTGACAGCTCTCCTCTCCCATAGTCACCTGGGAGGGTACTGTGTACACATTAATAAATCCTTAGGATTTGTCTGCTAAAGGCTTCTGGAAAGAAGTCTGTAACTGGAAATTTAATGAGGTAGAAAGAGAAGGGAGCAGAGCGAGACTCAAAGGAAATGGCAGGCCCACCAAAGATCAATAAACATTATGAGGTGATGTCACCCGGAGCGGCAGCAGGGACAAGGAGACTGCAAGGGGATGAGGCCAGGTGATGAACTAAGCCCCTCCCAGTGGACGGTGGGCGGCAAAGGTCTCACAGAAGGTCTTTGGGGCCGTCTGAGGTTATCTGCTGCTTTTGTCCACATTATCCATGTGGCCGTGGAAGTGACTTTCCTATGACAGACCAATCTCACGGTTTTCATCTCTAAGGAAATATGAGATCCAGGCAGTGGGTATTGAAGACTGTTGCTATCTACCCAACCAAAGACAGCCAGAAGCAAGTATCCCCGCCCCACACCACACTCCTAAGTAAGCCTCCAGATCTAAGGAATTCAAAAGGACACAAAAGGTATACAATTACAGATACTTACAACAGAAGAAAGGCTGTGTCCTCCACTACACACACACACACACACACACACACACACACACACACACGCATGCACCCATGCACACACAAACTGCAAGGGAAAAATAGGAGAAACGGAAAGGTAACCTGCTCAGTTAGGGTGCGTATGTTATTCAGCCACATTTCGATCCCCATGCAATAATTACAGGTTTTGTAAGACTGGAGGAAAATTGCGAACACAACTTATATATTTGATATGAATGGATTCTTTTTAGCTGTCAAACGTTATTAAAGTCACTTTAACATTTGTTTGTAAGTTTTGTCTTTTAGTGAGACAAATCAGAACATTTACAGATTAAAAAAAAAAAAAAAGAAAGAAAGAAAGAAAAAAGAAGAAACCCCAAAGTAGCTCTGAGTCATGTGGACGGTGGCAGGGGCTCCGGGGCAGCATGTGGATGGTGGCAGGGGCTCCGGGGCAGCATGGGGACGGTGGCAGGGGCTCCGGGGCAGCATGTGGACGGTGGCAGGGGCTCCGGGGCAGCATGGGGACGGTGGCAGGGGCTCCGGGGCAGCATGGGGACGGTGGCAGGGGCTCCGGGGCAGCATGTGGACGGTGGCAGGGGCTCCGGGGCAGCATGTGGACGGTGGCAGGGGCTCCGGGGCAGCATGGGGATGGTGGCAGGGGCTCTGGGGCAGCATGTGGACGGTGGCAGGGGCTCCGGGGCAGCATGGGGACGTAGCAGGGGCTCCGGGGCAGCATGGGGACAGTGGCAGGGGCTCCGGGGCAGCATGGGGATGGTGGCAGGGGCTCCAGGGCAGCATGGGGATGGTGGCAGGGGCTCCGGGGCAGCATGGGGACAGTGGCAGGGGGACGGTGGCAGGGCTCCGGGGCGGGGGCTCCGGAGGACCGTGGACCACCTGGGTCACCAGCCCCCCCATAGGCACTTACAGTCGTCATCTGTGTGGAGCTTGGCCTTTAGCTTCTCCATCTTCCTCTCGTCCCGTAACAAGGTCCTGTCTTTTTTGAGTGTGCCCGTCCCTTCCTCTTTCTTCTCTTCAATGGTTTCTTGGATTAAAGAGTATTCTTCATAATTCGTTATTCCTAATAACAGAAATTGGGTTACAATTATACATGATTAGACCACTATCAACTTCTGTTTAGGGGCAAGGGCATTGCAAGGGGTCCATGTTGGCAAAGCACAGGAAGGGGCCTTGCTTGCTTGAAGGCCAGGGAGGTCAAACTCCCTGCAGCTGCAGCACAAACACAGGCTCTTTAGTCAGAGTCAAGGCATCGGGCTCAGTTTTCCCCACAAACAGACTTATATACGCTCCCTCTCCTCTCTCTCTCTCTCTCTCTCTCTCTCTCTCTCTCTCTCTCTCTCTCTCTCTCTCTCTCTCTCTCTCTCTCTCTGAGTCTCTGATCCCCTCCCTGTGTTCTGTCTCTTTCTCTGGGATCAAACCCAAAACATGAAAGAAGAGCACCTACCACTGAGCCACATCCCAATGACTCCATTAATATTTATTTATTTGTGTCATTACTTATTTGGAGACAATGTAGTCCTGCCTGTCTGGCTTGGGACTCACTATGTAGACCATGGTGGCACTCAAACCATGGAGACCTGTCCGCCCCTGCCTCCTGCTTGCAGGGATCAAAGGCACATAACATCATGCTCAGCCTCCATTAATTTTTGAGAACCAAGGCACGACCCTGCCAAACACGAAGTGGGAAGATGACTGTACCCTTCCATGGTGAGAAACCTAAGATGCATAAGGCTCCTTTAGTGTAGTGCTTGAAGGGGTTTCCTATGCTAAGTGGCAGGGGTAGTCCCCGGAGAGACTGGCAGGAGCAACATGAAGCAAATCTATAATAGTCACACTGGCTGTTACTGTGAGTGAGAATTTAGGAGAAAGTGGCTGTCAGTGGCAAAGGGTGAATCACACTGTTAGAAAGTCATTTCCATTGATAAACTGCTTTCTGTAAAGGGAAACAAATGCTCTCAACCGTGGCGGCTCAGTGAGAAGTTTTATACTGGCTGGAGGTCAGGCTAATGGAGAGGTGGATGGGGCTCTCTTGGATGTGGGCTGAACTCCTGCCTTAACACTGCCCAGGTGGGTGTGGCCAAGGAAGTAGGTGTGGCCAAAGGAGTGGGTGTGGCCAAAGGTGTGGGTGTGGCCAAGGGACGGGGTTGAGCTGCTCACCTATCCTGCTGCAGATTGTGACCAGGAGCTCCCCCACGGTCTTAGAGTCGTCCACCATCACCGTCTTCACAGAGCCATCCAACATTCGGATTTTCTGAGGCCTCTGTTTCTTCTTGTACTCCAAAATGTCCTAGACACACGCCACGCACACACCATAGACTGAGTTGAAGAACACAGCAGCATGGGGCACTTTTCTTTGGAAATCAAGTCCCCAGAAGATGTCTCTACATCTCCCTTTGTCCAATATTTTTTTTTGAAAACTTTCCTAAGTATTCATGGGGGTACTGCTGTGCCTAGCACACGGAATTCTGAGAGCTAGGTAATGACTTTCATGGGGACTACAGAAATCTTTTGTAATAAAATTGTCCTCCAAGAGGGAATACTTGTAGCTCGCAATGACTAAAAACCACTTTCTCTAAAGTGAAGATGGCTACACGCTCCAGCGGCTGGGAAAGAGCAGCACTAACGAGGCTGAGGAGAGGATAATGCTTCACACAGTGGGAATAGAATCTGGAGTCATGTTTTATCATCACAGGGGGAAAAAACTTTTACTACCCATACACACAAAATGAACATTTATTTTTAAAATGTTACTTTTAGAATCCTTGCTGTATATATTTACTATATATGAAGGCTACATAATGAAAGACATAAATAATATCTCCAGAAGGCTTCATAGTAGGTATCGAAGCAGAAATAGTTTATCAAGACTGCAGTAAAATAGGACAGTGGTGAGATAAAACAAGGAATGAGGTAGGGGGTTCCTTCAAAACAGGAGACCTTTTTTTCATTATAATTCTTATAAATTACAGATGAGGAGGAGAAGTACCACAAATTAGCTGAACATTCCACTCTTGCTTTGTGGGCTCCTGGCCATTCCAGCAAGCCCATACCATCAGGCACACAAAACCCCAGGATCTTGCAAGTCAAGGGAGACAAATGCTCCCCACATTTTTACTCATCGCTTAAACCACGAAGGTAACGTCTGTGGCTGTCATTGGGAGTCAGCGAACCTGCATCTGCAGTTCAAGTTTCTTTTTTCAGAAACAAGCCCTGGGCAGTCTTAGGGCATCTCTGCGCCAGCCCAGGAACACCTCGTATCTACGACAGGAAGATAGTGTAGCTTGTCTCCTGTCTGCCAGGCCCAACTTCGGCATGGAGACGCTGCTCAGCGCACTAACCACAAACCGTTTCAATCCCTCTGCGGAATTTCATGCATTTCAGATGGCCAGACTCTGCTCACCACCTGGCCAGCCATGCAGGCTCACCGCGTGGAGACTGTTAATAAGAAGCTCTTGGGTTAGAACGCTGTCACAAACTGGGTGTCCACAGCTGGTTTCCCAGCAGCTAAGCGATGAGAAAGCAGAACCAGTGGACCAGCAAGATGACTCAGTGGAGGTGCCTGGCACCGAGGCTGTTTAGTTCTTAGGTCCCACATGATTAAAGGAGAGAACCAACATTTAAAAGTTGTTCTCTGTCATCTTCAATGCACACCATGCAATACAAAAAAAAAAAAAAAAAAAAAAAAAAATCCATACACACACGAACACACAATAAAGAAGTGTTCTTTAGAAAACTTTTAAAGATGGGGCTCAGGAGATGGCCGAGTGGCTAAGAGCACGGTTCTTCCAGAAGACCCAGGTTTGATTCTCAGCACCTGCATGGCGGCTTACAATAGTCTATAACTCCAGTTTCCGAATGCCATCTTCTGGCCTCCATGGGTACCACACAAGGAAGTATAACACAGGCACATGTGCAAATCAAATCACCTGTTCACATAAAATCACATAAATTAAGGCAAAAACAAAACTAAAAAGAAAACAGAGCCAACAGCATACCCCATTCCGCAGCATGTAGTAGTCCAGTGTCCGCCCTGCTTCTAGCCAAATCCCTTTCCTGGGGTCTTCATCAGAGAGAAACAGCCCATAGTCAGAAGCTGGGAAACAGAGAGAGAAAAGAGGAGGCCAAGTGGGGACAAAGCCATCACTGACCCAAGTGCACTGACTTACCAAGGAGGTCAATACTGTCCACTTCTTACCAACAGCACAGCGTCACTCCCTCGCACTGACGCAGTCTGGGAAGAACCTCCCGGCAGAATCCAGGACCACAGCCCGGTTCATGCGGATGGACCAGTGGGCTGGAGCTACATCTACAGCTTAGAGAGTCTTCAAAAACAGAGCAGCCTGTGGTTCTAACTGAAGTTAGCTTTGTTTTCTAGTCTTTGCTGACATGGACTCATTTACCCAGGCACCCACAGGGCATGATAAGACAGTCCTTAAAAAATGGGGGCAGTAATGACCAGGGCCACTGAGGCAAACCAGGGAAGATGGGCCACAGCAATAGAGCGCACTGTAAAAGACTCCTTGGAGAGTGGCGATGACTGCTCCGCAATCTTAGCCTTAGGGAAACTGCAGCAGGAAGACTGAGCTAGCCTGGGCCTTAGGGAAACTGTGGCGGGAAGACTGAGCTAGCCTGGGCTGTGTGATGAGGACCTTAAAACTGAGTTTTAAAAAAGCAGCAACAAGTTATTTAGGACTTCCTTCTGAGGTGAAGCTTATGCAGCCAAGTACCACAGAATAAGAAAAACAGTTGAAAAACTGAACTTAATATTTCCCCATGAAGACCTCACACTCTAGTGCGGGAAGTCAGAGAGGCCTGGGGCAGGAAAGGGGCAGGACCACCGCCCGCCTAGACTTTTCTCTTCCTAGTGTGTGGAGGGTGGGGAGTGGTGCACATGCAAGTCTTTGTAGGCCAGATGTCAACCTCCCATGTCATTCCTCCACCTTGTTCATTGAGTCAGGGTCTCTCACCGGCCTGCTGGCTGACAGAGGCTCCTGGGATCCTGTTTCCTCTTCCCTGCTGATGGTATTTCAAGGCTTATGCAGCTTTTGGGGATCAAACTCAGACCCTAAAACTTATGCCGCAAGGACTTTTTATGCAGCAAGCACTTGACTGTCTGAGCCACTGCCTCGAGCCATCTTTTCTTTACTGTAACTGGAATTCTTGGAGCCCTTCGGAATGGCGGGGCTCCCACAGCACCCGAGTCTTTAGAGGCCTTCGCCAGAACTCATACCCATTCAACCCAAAGAGTCAGAAAACAATAAAAAAGAACTGGAGAGCATCAGGAGACGGAACATGCAAACTCACTGTCAGATATGGACTATTAGGCAATTTTTATTTCTGGCTAATTTAGTAGCACTCAGCAATCATAAACAATGCCTTCTTCTGGACTCTCTTGGTACCAGCACTCACCCATGTACAAACCCGCATGCAGATACACACACGTAGACATAATTAAAAATAAAATCATTTAAGAAATTAAGGTTAAAAATTCACGGAGCTCCTTCAAAGAGCTTGCGCTACTGGAGTTTTACACAGGGTTGAGGCTGCATGGAGTTATTGTGCATCAGGTAAGGATGCTATTCTTTATTTGACCAATAGAGTGACACATCAAAAGGTGGTTTGTAAATTGCAGGATGGTCACCTGAAGAGGGCCAAGACAAGAGGCATGTCCTTATGGGTCACAGGGTCAGTGTCAATGTGGCCATTGACAAGGGAAGCCCTGGTCTTATAAGGGAGTGATATAAGAAGGCATTTCGCTTAAACTCCTAATCCCCGCCTCCAGCCCCCCAGATAGGGTCTCACAGTGTACTACAGAAACAGGATAGCCTAGAACTGGAGATGCAGATTAGGCTGGCCTTGACCTCAGGCTATCAGCCCGACTCTGCCTCCAGAGTGCTGGGATTATAGAAGTGAGTCTCCATGCCTGGCTTGAAACAGAGATGTTTTAAACGTGTCTAGGTGTGTCCCTTTAGCTACAGAATTAAGGGGTATCCACATACCCTTTCAAAAGCCAATGAAAAACCGTGACCCACCTTGCCCGGTCTGTGCCTCGGGCACTCTTTCCCGAATGACTCGGCAGGCATCATAAACGGCCGTAGATGGCTCAAACTGCATGGTCTTCACCACATTGCAGTGGCGGACACAGATCTTTAAGGACAGGGCCACCATTTTCATAGATGACTTGATGCGTTGCACTCAGAGCATCTAGAACACACAAGGAAACAAGCCTTGATGCATACAATCATTTGGCTGCAGGGAAAGAGAAAAAATGCCGAGTTCTTAACCCGCCTGCCCCACTATAAAATCACTCACATCGCCGTCAGAACCAGTAGGAGTGGTGTGTGATAATGTGCTAACATTCCCAATTTGAGAAATGTCAACATATACCCCTCCACACACAACAGCAACAACTGTCAAGAATTAGCCCCAGACTGCATGGAGGCACTACAGCCTGCCCAGCGGCTGGACTGCCAATAGGACAGAGGAGTTGGAAATGCCTCACACTTCCCACCGCCCTGTCAAGGTTTTCAAAGCCAGCCACGAAGCTACTTCCAGCTGTTTTCTTGCAGGCATATTTGAGGAACTCTGACCACTTTTGGTCAATAGCTTTTAAGCTCTAAAGAGAAATGGATAGGTTTGCTGGGCTGTGATGGCTTTATGTATCTGTCTGTCCCCTGGAGAATGGGGACAGTTGCAGAGTTTTCCAAACCCCTGAGATGTCCCAGCATGGCTCAAGGCTGGGAGTTGGTGCAGAAGGCCATGGGGTGCAATGCCATCCTAGACGCCTGTCATGGGATGCAACAGAAAGGGATGGCTAATCTTTTCTAGTCCCTGGAGAAAGAGTTCCAAGTGTTCTTGGAGCAGCAGAACAAGGGTGGAGAAGGAGGCATCAAAGTGAACATGTGAGAACCCAGTGGCCAGAGGAAGATGGTCAGTTCACAGGTCAGGTGAGGACTCGGAGGAATCCGACAGCTTGGAGCTCCCTGTCAACTCAGGTAACAGAGCTCAGTGGCGTGTGGGCTAAAAATAAAGTAGATAGTAGGACCAGGGGTGAGGTGCAGGAGAGGGCTGGCTCAAAGGGTAGCAACACATCTCCTATGCAGGCTTGCTGGGAAGTGGACAGAGCCATAGGTAGAAGTTTCCATCCCATGTGGATAAGCTGCTATCCACCATGTACCACCTCTCCTAACAGGAAGGCACGCACACATGGGTCTGCCTGCTGATGATCCTAAGTGCCCTGTTTCACCATAGGCCATCTCAGTTCTGGGCTCTGTCAACATAGCCACCTCTCAGTCTGTTGTTGACGAGAGGGTGAGTAGACAAGGCAGTTGGGTTGGGAGCCTGCTGTCCGGGTCCACTCCCAGGCCAGGAGTACCTCGAACTTCCGTGCCAGCCACTTCCCTGCTTCTGCCCTTCAGGCAGCAGGGAGAAACTGGTACCTGCAGCTAGCTTTCCCCACCAGCCTTTCATGTTTCCCTCTCTGAGCATCCAAGGAGGAAGGGCATGGAATGCAAGCAGCTCTTCTAGTGCAAGGCAGAAGCTCAAAAGAATGAGAAAGGGCTGGAGAGATGGCTCAGAGGTTGAGAGCCCTGGCTGCTCTTCCAGAGGTCCAGAGTTCAATTCCCAGCAACCACGTGGTGACTCACAGCCATCTGTAATGAAATCTGATCCCTCTTCTGGTATCCATGAAAACAGAGCGCGCGCGCACACACACACATATATAAAATAAATAAATCTTAAAAAAAAAAATAGGATGAGAAACAGCAGAGGCCGTGTCTGAGCTATTCAGTCACCCCAAACAACCACTGTAAAGAGAATCATTGTCTTTAGTCAGGATCACATCATAAAAGAAATCTCTCTGAAAGGCGCTGTGCATAGGCCCACGACTAAAGAGAGTCCAGCATGCTTCTTACTCCTGGCTCCTTAATTTACTGTGATTCAGTTTTCCCAAATGGACAAGACTAATTGTTTACTATACAGGAATCTGTGTATAGGTGTGCACACGGTATATATACGTGTGTGTGTTCATGTGTGCTTATGAGTGTGAAAGCCAAGGACAACCTTGGGCCTCTTCCTGAACCCAGAGCCTAGCAGTTCAGTTAGACCAGCTAGCTGGTGAGCCCCAGGGATCATCCTGTCTCCCCACCTGCCTGGCACCATGATTACAGGTGTGCGCCTCCCACCTGGCTTTTTACATGGGTGCTAGAAATCCGAAGTCAAATCTACATGCTTTCATGGCAAGCACTTTACCAACTGAGCCACCTCCCCAGTCACCTCATGGGAATATTTTGAAATACAATGTATTTACATGAAGAAATGTGTTCTAAACAGTCCCTTCCACATAGGGACTAGGTTTTTATGATCATGCAAGATGACCACTCACGTAGCCAATGCCCAGATCTGAAACCAACGTGCACAATGATTTACTCATCCTGACAAGGCCTGTGGCAGTGAGCTAGCTCTCATGCCACTCTTAAATGAGCAAGATTCTTGCAAAAATGGACATTTGTTGGCAGTAAGTGCCGTGCTTTACCCTACGGCAAGGAGAGGGGATTGCAGCGTTATCAGTTCGGAGATGTTAACTGAAGGCGAGGATGCGAGCAGTCACGCTGGATCTCCTGGGCAAACGGTGCACCTCGAACAACCTTGGTACCTATGCATGCTCCTTCCCTACCTGGCTGTTTTCTGGGCAACCGACCCCTCTTCTGTATCCTAACCCCATTTTAATGGCGCACACTTGGCATGTAGAATGGCTGGTTGGGCTTCATTTTCAGAATTAGTTGCAAGAAAGCCCACAGCCAAATTCACACAGGACTTTCAGCAGCTCCTATTTAGGGTGTTTCCTTTTGCTCCAGTCTAAATGTCTGCTCTCATATTGATCTTAAATATTTTGCGTGTACATTAAAAGACAGGATACATTGTAAATTCAAAACATTTACTTCATTTTCCTTTTACTAATCTCTTCTCACTCTGACGACACTTTGCTCTCATTATATGTATAAAGGTCACTTGAGCCAGCACAAAAAAATACCTTCTACACTATCCATTATAGAAGATGAGCCACTGGAAACAGCAGTGAAATGTAGATATTTAAAAAATTACCCCCCTCCCCGCCACCTGCCCCAGTTCCAGAGAGCTGAATACAGCTGAGGATCTTCCTGGTCCAGCCAGGGATGAGCAAGCCCAGGCCTAGCCAGGGAGCTCCAAGATAAACACCACTGGTCAGGACGAGCGGCTGGTCCTCGGATTTATGCCTGACAAGTTAGGCCTAAGAGGTGTTCCACCCCACCTTGCCTTGTTAACTGTACCACCCAGAGCGCTTAAGTTCCTGTGCCTCAGTCTCCTCGGAAAAACAGAAAGGGAAAAAAACAAAACAAAACAAAAAACAAAAAAGATCTACCAGTGAGGCTGCCACAGAATCCAATGAGTTAAACATGTCAAAGGCACATGGAATGTGCTGAGTAATTATTAAAATTAGCCTAGGGTGCCATAGAAACACCGGAAGCATCCTACTGCGCTCAGCTAGCAGAGGCTACAAAGCTCATCTTACTGTTCATGTTTGACTCCAGAAGAGGAGAACAAAAGCAGACAAGATTCCTGTCCAGGGCCAGCGCCCTCTCGCAAGCCCTAGACTCCTCGCACAGATCCAGTGCTCAACAATCTTTCCTAGACATCCCAGGATCTCATGAGGAGAAGTAAAGCTGGCCACTTGTGGAGAAGCCGAGTCTTGGCACCTAAATCTTAGAGATACCCAGATTACCAAAATCCAAGAGGCAAACACAGCGCCCTCTATAGGTCATGGATGGCATCACGACTGGCTCCAGCTCCGTAGCTCCTAACAGTGGGGTCTGCCCAGGAATGCCCTATGGGAAGCAGTAAGGAAGCTCTGCACATATCCCTGTAAATCGGCAAGACAGGAAAGCCAGACAACCACTACTTGGTGGGACTTTGCCTCTCCAACGCAGCGGGGACTGGATGCTATGCTCATGATTCTTGACTGTGACCCATGGGATGGCCCTGCATGCCACTATGGATGGTGACACCCATCCCCTTTCTTCATGTCTGCTCCTTGCCCTGGAGGTAATGCAGCCATGGCTGACAGCTACATGCATCTCATAACCAAACACGAACAACGCAGAGATGAGTCTTTATGGGGTCGGTCTACGTTTGTATTTACAGATTTGGTTCCGGTGAGCACTTGAGCTCTCTGTGAGGAGAGCAAAGTGCAGTCTCACCTGCACCTCTACAAGGGAAGAGCAGTGGCTTCTCTATGATAGAGTAAGAACCCACGTACCCCGGGGCTCTGCCATCTCGAGGGCCAGTTGCATAGGGCTTACCCTTAACACTGAGAGTCCAATACGCTAAGAAGAGCAGGCCCATCAGAAAGGTAAGTCAAGCCAACCCTCCCCGGGGAGCCTACTGTCTTTTATTCCGGGGCTGGGGCAGTGTGGTGAGAGTAAGCAGTCAGGTGTCCCATTTCCATCGTCTATAGGAGCCACATCTTCTGTGAGTTACTCAGGTCCTCCTCAGTCTGTCTCCTTCCCTCTCATCTCTCCCCGCTGCTGAGGACCCAGGAGGCCGGGCTTTAGTAGAGAGGCTCCCTTTGTCCCACACAGGACAGTTCCGTTTTATCACATGCTCAGGCAAAGCAGCAAGGTACCGGTTCTTCCGAGCACTCAGCATTCATTTAGGAAAGGATCAAGCCTACCAAGCCACAGTGGGAAATCAGACAGGGAACAGTTACATAAGGCCATCCCTGGATTTTTTTTTCTCCCAGAGAGGCCAGGACCACTATTCAACTTTGAGCCTTTCAATTAGAAGGACAAGTGTTGAAAGACCACCAGAAGTGATTAACTGTCTAAATAGGTGTGAAGTGAGCAAGAAGCCAGGTGGGTCAGTACAAATCCTAGGCATAGGGCAGCCCTAGTAATCCATGGGGCTCCCACTGTGATTCCTGCCCATCCTCAGTCCAGCAGTAAGCATCCATACCGTGGCTCAGCGAACACATCTGCCAGCAGAGCACCGTCGCCTCTCTTGGCTTCTGAGAACAGTGGCTGAGTCCGGATAATGAGCTGTGAACCTCAAGGCCCCAGTGCTTGGAAGATACTGAGGATCCCTGAAACGAATGTGTGCTCCACAGAAAGACAAAGGCAGACTTCCCATGCCTTATTTGGGTGCCTCCTGAGTTTCATCTTGGGCTGGTTACAGAAGCATGGGCACTTTACCAGTGGTGACACTACTGAAAAATGTCACACCTTCCCCCCTCCCCCACCTGAGCAACCATCAGTGCCTGTGGATCCTCAGAGAGAGGCAGGGTCCCATGGACCCCTTCTCTTCATGACAGAATGGGCAGGCCCAATTTTGTGCAGGTGGGCAGACCTGCCGTGAGTTCAAGAGTGCAAAGGTCATGACATGCTCGAAAGATGGACTACCACAGTGTTTCCCCCCCCCTTCCTCTGGCTCTTGTATTCATTCGCCCCACCTTCTGTGAAGCTTCTTGAGCCATAGATGAGGTCTCATTTCAGGCTGAACATCCAACAGTCCCTCCTGTCAAAACTCTGAACAGCTGTTTCTGCAATTACGACTGACTACTGCAAGAAGACACTTCTCTGACCAAAGCTAACAGCAATACTGATGCATTGATATAAACATACAAATCTATAGAAGGCAATCGGATGCAGGCATCATGTCCCCAGGGCACAACAGCAGTAGGCTGCTTACCAGGCCCCACCACTTCCCCAGCCATGAGCTTCTTTCTACCAGTGTTCACACTGAAGGTTATTTCACCTCTGCACAGCTGTGTTGGAGGTTGGTCTGATGCTAAGTATTTTGATGCTAATTACTGGTTCACAAGATCTAGTTGCTGCCCTGACCCTTGCCTCCCTGATTGGCTGAATAAAATGCCTACACCTGGGCAAGCCAGATGAAAGGGGTAGAGTCAAGGTTCAAGGGCTTTGAGCAGAGAGGATCTTGGGAGGAGAAAGAAGGAGAATTGCCACGGGATAGGAAAGAGCCATGTGGGCCCAGAGGGGGAGCTCTGAAGTCCCACATGAAAGAAACGGCCCAATTGAACAACCCTAGCAAGTATGTTGGGATTATGGCTGAGAGATAAATCAAGTAGAAATTATTAGAAGCAGATGGCACGGGATGGAGGCTGGGAGATGAATGAAGACAGCTTAGGAGGTAAGAGCCAGGGGAAAAAATAGGCTATTCTAAAATATACTAGCTTTCTGTGTCTTTATTGATTGTAAAAGTGGGTTCGAAAATACCACCGTAGTACTTATAAGCCTACTAATAAACATTTATTAGGCCATACCATTAAACTAACAACACAGTCAACTCAAATCAGACCAAGAGGTATCTATCCACAATAATTCAAAGGCTTAAAGATGAGCAGGTTGCCAACATCCACCAGACCAAACCACGCCCTCTCACCTAAAACCCATTTCAAGGGCCACAGAACCTCAACCTCGTAGCTCACAACATGAACTTAAGAAAATTAGAAAGAACCAATGTCGAACAAGTCCAACTTCATTAACGAGTCCTCGAGGGAGGACAATGAACTCCCCTGCCCCTGGCAGCACCCACCTCGGAGAAGAGCTCAGGGCTGACTTAATGCCAGAGTGCAGGCAAGTTGGCTGTCCTTGCTCCAGTCAGAGAGCTAATGGCTCCCTCGAGTGTGGAATACGGATGGAGTGACAGGGAAAGATGCTGCTATCGTTTTACCACTTCCAGATGAAGAAACTGTCACCTTGAAGTCAAGAGACTTGTCCACCGTCACAGTGCAGTAAAGTCACCACAAGCACAGAGTATGTAGCCCTCCAAGGATTTCTCCAATATTCCTCCCAATACTTGGCCCTGGGCTACCTTACCACAGACACTAACAGGCTCATCCCTTGATGACCCTTTGACCCGAATGGCTTTATAGCCCTCTGAAGTAGGCATTGTTGTTGGGTGCCTTTGACAAGCTAGAAAGTGACAGAGATTCCTCCTCCCAATCTCCCCTTCTAGAACACACTCAGAGGCTCTGGGAAGAAAAGTGAATTCCTAGGCCAGCCGTGTGAGGAATGTACTGTCATTTTCCGTCAGACCACTCTGTGGGCTTCCCGGAACCTCGCCACTCAGCTTTGATGTTCAGGGCAGCAGGATAAATCCTCCATTCCTCCTCAGTCCTGCTGGAGTCTCCCTTCCGGGTTCACCTGCTCTTCTTTCCCCCATCAAAGGTTAAAGAAAGAACCTGGCTCTAAACTGAATCCTGATTTTGAATTCTTTAACTTGTTCATATTGTCCCATCACTTGGTGCTCTTGGACCCTTTGTGACATCTCAGGACAGCAGATTTCCATGCTGCAGGCGAGGCAGACAGCTTTGTCTTTGCAGCACACACCACTGTGATGACTCTAGACCACACATTAGCCTTTACCAGAAAACACAGGGGTCTATTCAAAGAGGTCTGGGGGAAGGGTCAGTATCTTCTAGACTCATCAGGGGGGAAAATAGTAAAGGACTGTACACATGCACGCACACATGCACACACGCCTACATGCACACAAGCACACACGCACACATGGTCTTCCTTATGCACGTATTTAACCTGATGCCACACTGGTTGGTCTACGCTGAAGGATATGTGCTACAGCAGCCTGATTTCAAGTGTCAAGTGATGGTGTGCACTGACATGATCACACTGAAAGAACCTCCCACTTCCCAGCTCTGGTCGTGTTCAACGAAAGGCTGCAAACCACACATCACTCACAAAGGCAATAGGGCGTGGCCTTTTCGAGAAGGAATTCTGAGGAATAAAGGAAAGAAAAGTAAAGACATATTATTGCCATTTATCTATGTTAATCTATTAACTGCATATCGGAAGAGCATTTCTGTAGGAGACTCGATATAAAAATCTGGAGTATATGTGAAAAGCTGAAACAAATCAAGGAATGTGACTGCGGTGGATAGTACTGATTGTCAACCTGACAGGGTTGACATAGTGGGCATCTTTGTGAGGGAATGGGTTGGCTGACAACATCCCATGGTCCAGACTGAATGAAGAAGCAGAGACACGCTCTGCTTCCTGGCTGCAAAGGCAATGCGACCCCACCTCATGCGTCACAGGATGCAGTGTCTGCCATGTTGTAGACTCACCCTGTGAGCCAAAGCAAGCCTTCTTCCTTAAGTTGCTCCCATAGCAGCAATGAGAAAAGTCATACAGTAATTAGCGCTTTACTCCCGTAGCCTCAGGCCTAGTGGCAGACTGTCATGTGGCCCATCCAACGGTGCTTCCGGCCCTCCTTCCAGGAATGCCTAATTTTATGTTCAAACATTCGGATGTTGCAGTAAAACTGCACATAGTTTAAAATGTTCCTCATCTCAGACCCAGGAACTGTTATGTTTAACTCGCCATGAGCCACCATGCTAGCCTTTGCATCCGACACTTGCCTGGGAAAACAAAAGAGGTTTTGTTTCAGGGGTTTCAGCTCACAGAAGCTGTACCCACTGCTGCGTGCTTGCAGTGTGGCAGAACAGGATCAGGGCGGCAGGCAGGAGCTTCCCCGTCCTTCAGTGGCTGCTCATTTCACGGAAGCCAGGCGGCAGAGAATAGATGAGGCCATGCCAACAAAGGCAGTTCAAAGACACCTCTAGCAACTCAGACCCTGCCTTGCAGACTGTGGGTCCATCGAAGGGCTAACCGGTTGGTTAAGTCAAAACCCTCATGTTCTAGCTCCTCTGAAACCCTCACCATGGACATGCCCAGAAGCATGCTTAATAGTCTCGCAAGTATCTCTCAAACCGCTCAAGTTGATAATCAAGATACGTATACCTGTTGTAACCTCCCCATTTCCATAAAGTAAGAACACTAATAAATGCATATTTTAAAACACTGTAAATAATAGCAGGGAACATACATGACGCCATACACATAGATGAGGCCATACACACACACATAGATGAGGCCACACACACACACATAGCTGACGCCACACACATAGATGACATCATACACGTAGATGACGCTATACACCTCGCAGTGGTTCTTAAGCCTTTTAATGAGTCAAGCACACAGATTGCAACACACAACCATGAAGGGGTTGAGACTTTGTCTAAAGAGGCCACTCAAAACACAGTGGCTTTTAAACTTGTCAAATGTGTGCTCCCTAAATAGGAAGGAACGTGAAAAAACAGTGCTTCTGTTAAGAAAACAGTAAAATGGGAGAGGTATGTATTCTCAATGGCTGTTATTAATAATTGAACCTGCCCTTGGTGAATTACTGAGTATCACACACTTGCCTAATGACTCAGAAAGTGAGGTCCGATTTATCGTAGGCAAAGCAGGCTGAATAAAGGGGCATGCTGTATAAATAAAAAGGTAAACACAGAAGGCTTCAACCCAGGTCTGTCTGAATTCAGACATCTGTGTCTGGCCCCACTCCAACTACAGACAGGCAACACTGACATTTTGACACGTGTCCTTTGGGTTTATCTGTTTTTATATAGTTGAGAAAATGTATTCTATATGATTTCTGTATATGGAGCTCTACCTCCATCATAATCATTTCCCACAGTAATGTAAGCTCTGTAATATCTCAATATTTTATTAAAATATCACATTTTAAACAGACATATGATATTGCAATGAAATATCCTATAATGTACCGAACTGTGTTTTTATGTACACTAGCTATATCCAAGTTTTCACACTCATAAATAAGGCTGTAGAGCAGGCTTTTCCATTCTAAAATCTCTTCTGCTTTTAATTTCAGATTTTTATAAGCCATCTATCTAAAAGTTCCCATGTTTCCCCCACACCAACATTTCTTCAGAGAAGCCCAAAACAGACTGAGACCACAAGAGAAAAACAAAAGCAAATGTTCAGGGGACATCAGTTTTGCATTTTGAGTTATAGGATAGCTAAATGAATATGTATTAGCAACTGGGCAGCCGAGAATCAATCCAGGTTTTATAGTTCAATCTATGCTGCAGAATGAGCCCGCCATCCGAGGCTCAGGCTCAGGGACCAGAACTAGAAGGAGAACCAGCAAAGAAATGAATAGGAGAAAAAAACATCTGGCATGGTCCATAAAACAGATTTACACAAGAGGCAGAGAAAAGATAGATGCTGAACATACATTTTAAAAATATATGGCGAACTGTAGGAATGACAAAAGAATAGACTGATTCGGTTTTTCTTACAAAAAGCTGTGTGGACGTGACTGGTGAGCATCAACATTCTGATTTCTATAAACCCAAGTGTCAAGAACTGCCCACCAGACCCCACCCAACTGCATGGAAGGACTGTTGGGGAGCCACTTATCCTGGTCTTAATAAAATGAAGCCAGATCAAAAAAATATTTCCACTTTTGTCAGTGGATTATGAGCAAGATTTACATTGTGAATAACAAAAACCCAATCATAGTTAAGTCTGCATGCGTTCGTTCCCTTCATCCCAATGCAAGGGAGGGCTGGAGACGCTAGAAAGGTGGCTGGGTGGATAAGAGCGCTGACTGCTCTCACAAAGGACCTGAGTTCAATTCCCAGCACATACGCACAGAGGCTCACAGCCATCTGTAGCTGCAGTTTCAGGGGATCTGATGCCCTCTTCTGGCCTGCCTGGGCACCAGGCACACCTGTGGTGCACACATAAAACAAACATAAATGAAACTCTGAGAGACAAAATAAAAGAGGGCTATAGTCGGAAGCCCCTTCTCGCAACCCGGTAAGTGCGAAGATCCAAGACTGCCCAAGATTCACAGAGCAAATAACTGTTATGGGTTCAGATCTAAACACGACAACATTGTAGGAGAGGACACAGGGGAGAATGGCAGCTAGATGCCAGGGTGTACGGCGGAAAAAACAAATCCCATCCTCCAGACTCCATACAACCAACGCAATTACCAACCGGCAACAACAATTGTCCTTACCTGTACTGGGCCCACACAAGATCAGGCCCATCAACAGTCAAGGAACAGGGAGGGGCTTGTGGGCCCTACCCTGTATCTCTACACTATTGGCTGTCGATGAGTTCCGGGAGGGGGAGCTACTGCTGGACTGAGCTTACCAACCTCACATGGACAGCTCCAAAGCATGGCCCTGGCTAATCAGAGTAGGTCACAAAACAAAGTGAACAGACATAATTGTGAGGGACTTAAAGGGGGGAGAAAGGAGGGCAGGGCTGGAGGGTAGATAAGAGGTCAGTGTGAGTGGCGTATATATGTGAAATTGTTAAAAATAAGAAATCAGGGAAGCAAGGAGGAAGGGAAGAAAAAACATGTGGGAGAAGTGACAAACCTTCCACGACATAGGTAGGGCACAGCCACATGCACGTGCACAGCATCCTCTACTGCTACCCCACGTACACAGCATCCTCTACTGCTACCCCATGTGCACAGCATCCTCTACTGCTACCCCATGTGCACAGCATCCTCTACTGTTACCCCACGTACACAGCATCCTCTACTGCTCCCCCATGTACACAGCATCCTTCCTCTACTGCTACCCCACGTACACAGCATCCTCTACTGCTACCCCATGTGCACAGCATCCTCTACTGCTACCCCATGTACACAGCATCCTCTACTGCTCCCCCATGTACACAGCATCCTCTACTGCTACCCCATGACACAGCATCCTCTACTGCTACCCCACGTACACAGCATCCTCTACTGCTCCCCCATGTACACAGCATCCTTCCTCTACTGCTACCCCACGTACACAGCATCCTCTACTGCTACCCCATGTGCACAGCATCCTCTACTGCTACCCCACGTACACAGCATCCTCTACTGCTACCCCATGTACACAGCATCCTCTACTGCTCCCCCATGTACACAGCATCCTCTACTGCTACCCCATGACACAGCATCCTCTACTGCTACCCCACGTACACAGCATCCTCTACTGCTACCCCATGTACACAGCATCCTCTACTGCTACCCCACGTACACAGCATCCTCTACTGCTACCCCACGTACACAGCATCCTCTACTGCTACCCCACATACACAGCATCCTCTACTGCTACCCCACATACACAGCATCCTCTACTGCTACCCCACGTACACAGCATCCTCTACTGCTACCCCAGGTACACAGCATCCTCTACTGCTACCCCATGTACACAGCATCCTCTACTGCTACCCCAGGTACACAGCATCCTCTACTGCTACCCCATGACACAGCATCCTCTACTGCTACCCCATGTGCACAGCATCCTCTACTGCTACCCCACATACACAGCATCCTCTACTGCTACCCCATGTACACAGCATCCTCTACTGCTACCCCATGTACACAGCATCCTTCCTCTACTGCTACCCCACGTACACAGCATCCTCTACTGCTACCCCACATACACAGCATCCTCTACTGCTACCCCATGTGCACAGCATCCTCTACTGCTACCCCACGTACACAGCATCCTCTACTGCTACCCATGTACACAGCATCCTCTACTGCTACCCCACGTGCACAGGATCCTCTACTGCTACCCCACGTACACAGCATCCTTCCTCTACTGCTACCCCATGTACACAGCATCCTCTACTGCTACCCCATGTACACAGCATCCTCTACTGCTACCCCACGTACACAGCATCCTCTACTGCTACCCCATGTGCACAGCATCCTCTACTGCTACCCCATGACACAGCATCCTCTACTGCTACCCCATGTACACAGCATCCTCTACTGCTACCCCACGTGCACAGCATCCTCTACTGCTACCCCACATACACAGCATCCTCTACTGCTACCCCACATACACAGCATCCTCTACTGCTACCCCACGTACACAGCATCCTCTACTGCTACCCCAGGTACACAGCATCCTCTACTGCTACCCCATGTACACAGCATCCTCTACTGCTACCCCAGGTACACAGCATCCTCTACTGCTACCCCATGACACAGCATCCTCTACTGCTACCCCAGGTACACAGCATCCTCTACTGCTACCCCATGACACAGCATCCTCTACTGCTACCCCATGTACACAGCATCCTCTACTGCTACCCCAGGTACACAGCATCCTCTACTGCTACCCCATGACACAGCATCCTCTACTGCTACCCCATGTACACAGCATCCTCTACTGCTACCCCATGTGCACAGCATCCTCTACTGCTACCCCACGTACACAGCATCCTCTACTGCTACCCCACGTACACAGCATCCTCTACTGCTACCCCATGTGCACAGCATCCTCTACTGCTACCCCACATACACAGCATCCTCTACTGCTACCCCATGTACACAGCATCCTTCCTCTACTGCTACCCCATGTACACAGCATCCTTCCTCTACTGCTACCCCACGTACACAGCATCCTCTACTGCTACCCCACATACACAGCATCCTCTACTGCTACCCCATGTGCACAGCATCCTCTACTGCTACCCCACGTACACAGCATCCTCTACTGCTACCCCATGTACACAGCATCCTCTACTGCTACCCCACGTGCACAGGATCCTCTACTGCTACCCCACGTACACAGCATCCTTCCTCTACTGCTACCCCATGTACACAGCATCCTCTACTGCTACCCCATGTACACAGCATCCTCTACTGCTACCCCACGTACACAGCATCCTCTACTGCTACCCCATGTGCACAGCATCCTCTACTGCTACCCCATGACACAGCATCCTCTACTGCTACCCCATGTACACAGCATCCTCTACTGCTACCCCATGTGCACAGCATCCTCTACTGCTACCCCATGTGCACAGCATCCTCTACTGCTACCCCATGTGCACAGCATCCTCTACTGCTACCCCACGTGCACAGCATCCTCTACTGCTACCCCACATACACAGCATCCTCTACTGCTACCCCACATACACAGCATCCTCTACTGCTACCCCATGTGCACAGCATCCTCTACTGCTACCCCATGTGCACAGCATCCTCTACTGCTACCCCATGTGCACAGCATCCTCTACTGCTACCCCACATACACAGCATCCTCTACTGCTACCCCATGTGCACAGCATCCTCTACTGCTACCCCATGTACACAGCATCCTCTACTGCTACCCCAGGGTACACAGCATCCTCTACTTGCTACACCACGTACACAGCATTCCTCTACTGCTACCCAATGTACACAGCATCCTTACTGCTACCCCAGGTACACAGCATCCTCTACTGCTACCCAGTACACAGCATCCTCTTACTGCTACCCCATGTACAAGCATCCTCTACTGCTACCCCAGGTACACAGCATCCTCTACTGCTACCCCATGTGCACAGCATCCTCTACTGCTACCCCACATACACAGCATCCTCTACTGCTACCCCCACGTACACAGCATCCTCTACTGCTACCCCATGTACAAGCATCCTCTACTGCTAAACCCCACGTGCACAGCATCCTCTACTGCTACCCCATGTACACAGCATCCTCTACTGCTACCCCATGTACACAGCATCCTCTACTGCTACCCCAATACACAGCATCCTCTATGCTACCCCACGTACACAGCATCCTCTACTGCTCCCCCATGTACACAGCATCCTCTACTGCTACCCCATGACACAGCATCCTCTACTGCTCCCCCATGTACACAGCATCCTCTACTGCTACCCCATGTGCACAGCATCCTCTACTGCTACCCCACGTACACAGCATCCTCTACTGCTACCCCACGTACACAGCATCCTCTACTGCTCCCCCATGTACACAGCATCCTCTACTGCTACCCCACATACACAGCATCCTCTACTGCTACCCCATGTGCACAGCATCCTCTACTGCTACCCCACGTGCACAGCATCCTCTACTGCTACCCCATGTACACAGCATCCTCTACTGCTCCCCCATGTACACAGCATCCTCTACTGCTACCCCATGTGCACAGCATCCTCTACTGCTACCCCATGTGCACAGCATCCTCTACTGCTACCCCACGTACACAGCATCCTCTACTGCTACCCCACGTACACAGCCATCCTCTACTGCTACCCCACGTACACAGCATCCTCTACTGTTATACCCCACGTACACAGCATCCTCTACTGCTACCCACGTGACACAGATCCTACGTACCTCTACTGCTACCCCACGTAAACAGCATCCTATACTGATACCCCAAGTTACACAGCATCCTCTATGCTACCCCACGTACACAGCATCCTCTACTGCTACCCCACGTACACAGCATCCTTCCTCACTGCTACCCCACGTACACAGCATCCTCTACTGCTACCCCCACGTACACACGCATCCTCTACTGCTACCCCATGTACACAGCATCCTCTACTGCTACCCCACGTACACAGCATCCTCTACTGCTACCCCACGTACACAGCATCCTCTACTGCTACCCCACTTACACAGCATCCTCTACTGCTACCCACTGTACACAGCATCCTCTACTGCCTACCCCACGTGCACAGCATCCTCTACTGCTACCCCATGTACACAGCATCCTCTACTGCTACCCCATGTACACAGCATCCTCTAATGCTACCCCATGTACACAGCATCCCTACTGTACCCCATGTACACAGCATCCTCTACTGCTACCCATGTACACAGCATCCTCTACTGCTACCCCCGGTACACAGCCTCCTCTACTGCTCCCCAGGTACACAGCATTCCTCTACTGGTACCCCACGTGCACAGCATCCTCTACTGCTACCCCATGTACACAGCACCCTCTCTACTGCTACCCCATGTACACAGCATCCTCTACTGCTACCCCACGTACACAGCATCCTCTACTCTACCCCATGTACACAGCATCCTCTACTGATACCCCACGTGCACAGCATCTCTACTGCTACCCCAGGTACACAGCATCCTCTACTGCTAACCCACGTGAAAGATCCTCTACTGCTACCCCATGTACACAGCATCCTCTACTGCTACCCCACGTACACAGCATCCTCTACTGCTACCCCACGTACACAGCATCCTCTACTGCTACCCCATGTACACAGCATCCTCTACTGCTACCCCACGTGCACAGCATCCTCTACTGCTACCCCACGTACACAGCATCCTCTACTGCTACCCCACGTACACAGCATCCTTCCTCTACTGCTACCCCACGTACACAGCATCCTCTACTGCTACCCCATGTACACAGCATCCTCTATTGCTACCCCAGGTACACAGCATCCTCTACTGCTACCCCACGTACACAGCATCCTCTACTGCTACCCCACGTACATAGCATCCTCTACTGCTACCCCACGTACACAGCATCCTTCCTCTACTGCTACCCCACGTACACAGCATCCTTCCTCTATTGCTACCCCAGCAGATCAGCCTATTGTCTGATGCCAAGACTCAGTCTTTGCAGTGGCACTTAGGTTAAAATCATTCACTGTGTTATATCCCGAATGTCCCGCGAAGGCCCGCACATTGAAGGACTGGTTCCCAGTGTGTGGGAGCACTGGGGGATGGTGGAACCTTTAGAAGGTGGGGCTCAATAAAAGGAAGCTGGGTCCCCTGCAGAGTGCTCCTGAAGGAGATCTTAGGAGTCCAACCTCTTCCTCTTCCTCCCTGCTCCCCTGACGGCATAAACGAGCAGCCTCCTCTGCCTGAGCTCATGGCACAACATGTAAAGCAATATGACAAAGTGACCATGACCAGCACAGCCAAAGTGAACTTCTTCACCTCTGAGGTTACTCGCTTAAAGCTTTTTCTGGGAGGAGGTGGGGACGGATCCCAGATTGGCTCAGACTCAGTACCGAAGCAAGGATGACTCCGGGTCCTCATCCTCTCATCTGCGCTGCCCAAGGGAAGGAAACACAGTCACGAGCCACTAACCTAGCGCGTTGCGCATGTCAGGTGAGTACTCCACCAACTGAGCTGTATCTCCAAGCCTACCTTGTTCTAATCAAAGGAGCAATAACAAAAGACTGGCACAGCATGGGCCCTAATCCAAAACAGCTGGGGTTCTTATAAGGGGTAGAATTTGGAAACGAGGACAATATAAAGATACAGGGAGACGAAGGGTACACATAGGGCAACAAAAAAGGCCCAGGCCACATGGTTCCCTCATAGTCCACAAGAGAAGATGCTCCAACACTGACCAGCTTCCCCAGCTGTGGCGAAAGAAACTCCTCCATCGACGCCAATGAGTCTATGAGAACTTCTCACAGAAGCCTACCACACTGCTCTGCTTAGCTAGGTTACATATTGCCTTCGCTTTAATTAATACAATTTTATGAACTGGAGGTGTTATGCATGACTCCTCCAAGCCAAGCAAGCGCTACCTTGGGGGAGCTCAGCTGCACCTGCTTGCACAAGGATCATGCCTACTGTCCTTATTGACTGTTTATGTCCCCTTAGGAAGGGTTGAGGAAGGTCACAAGACCCTGACCTGAGTTCCAGCTGCTCCTGCCTGTTGTACGCAACTCTGCCTTATTGCATATGGTCTTAGGGAGGGGCTACAGTACGTAAGCAGAGAAGACTAGAGGCGGCAGGCTCCATTTATGGGACTACAGGAAAGTCCCCCATCCCTAATGGGTAAAGGCTTTCCAGGTGTGACCTACACCTATACTCCTGTAAGTAACACTTCACCCATGCTCTGTAAGGAAGGCCAATAAACTCATTGGTTCTTTAGCATTAACTTTGGTGGACTTGCGCATCTGTCTGTCTTGGGACCTTAGGACACACACTGTTTATGCCTCTCCCTGGGAAGGAGTTTTAAAGCATTAGGTCTTTCAACATAAGTTGGCCAATACATAATGAAATACAGACTGTATGTTGTGAGGTAAACATAAACACATGTCTAAGTAAGCAAAGGCACTGATGTAGCTGTTCGTTTAGGCAGAGGCACAGATGCAGGTGTTCATGTAGGCAGAGGCACAGTTGCAGGTGTTCGTGTAGGCAGAGGCACAGATGCAGGTGTTCGTGTAGGCAGAGGCACAGATGCAGGTGTTCGTGTAGGCAGAGGCACAGATGCAGGTGTTCGTGTAGGCAGAGGCACAGATGCAGGTGTTCGCGTAGGCAGAGGCACAGATGCAGGTGTTCGCGTAGGCAGAGGCACAGATGCAGGTGTTCGTGTAGGCAGAGGCACAGATGCAGGTGTTCGTGTAGGCAGAGGCACAGATGCAGGTGTTCGTGTAGGCAAAGGCAACACATGTCTAAGTAAGCAAAGGCACAGATGCAGGTGTTCGCGTAGGCAGAGGCACAGATGCAGGTGTTCGTGTAGGCAGAGGCACAGATGCAGGTGTTCGTGTAGGCAAAGGCAACACATGTCTAAGTAAGCAAAGGCACAGATGCAGGTGTTCGCGTAGGCAGAGGCACAGATGCAGGTGTTCGTGTAGGCAGAGGCACAGGCATTCGAGGTCACAAAGGGTATAAGGACTCTCAGCTAGAGACATCATCCTCTGTGGTCCTGAATACCACTATTCTTCACCACCCAACAAAACTGCATTGTCCCAATGAGAAGGTCCATCAGCCTAGGACAGATGAGGCAATAGAGCATTTTTCTGAATTGATAAAGCATATTGGGGGAGATGTTAGAATTTGTTTTGGTGCGGGCCTTTTCAGGAATTAAATTCACCCACACGGGAAGTCCACTTTCAGTATGTGTTTCCTGACTGCCCTACATGGCTCCCTTACAAGATGAACGCCATGTTCTATAAAGGCTCAGAAAAGACACTGGGTCTACAGAAAGGCTCCCTAGATTCAGCACAATCACCTCAAACTTCAGATGTGAGTATCTAGAGCCCTGGGAAGGAAGACAGACACTCTGTTGCTATGGTGACAGCAGTGGAGAGAGGAGAAGCTGGCAGCTACAGAGGGGGTGAGGAGACGGGGTAAGGCTGTTCTTCCATCCAAGGCTCTTCAACCTTCATAGCGAACACATGCCCTGCACAGAGCCAGCTGCTGTCCCACAGAGGCTGACCCTCCATGAGCTGCAATGTGGGTGGTGAAGAAAACCACGACGCCTCCAGAAAAAGAACTTCAGCTGGCCCCGTGACCACCGAAGGCACTGTGAAGTCTGTGTCACTCAAGATGAAAGCACGGCTCTGTGTCTACGTGACTGGGAGACCTCAGGGCTCCAGAAAGGCCCCAAGATGAAGCTGGGACAGTGGGGACCTTCCCAGGGAAGCCCAGGTAGGTAAGATTCTCACAGACTGGGGTGGCCTCCGGCACAAGTGAGCTAGAGTCATTCAACTTCAAGCAAGTCCCGTGAATGGCACAGGCCCCAACACACAACAGTGCACCCTCCATCCAGTGTTTATAACAAAGAGGGACCTAAACAGAGCTGCTGTCCTTGTCGAGAAGGACAATTTTGGTGGTGACAATTTTTCAAGCATGGTAGAACCCTTAATCAGACTCAAGAGACTTTGAGGCCACCAGATTAGTGTGGTCCGGTGGCCACACCACAGCTATCCAGGTGGGGCCTCCATCGTCATGACCGTCACAGGATGACAGCAGGCTATTTTTAAATGCCTTGCCGTAAGGCTATCAAGTATGAATAAAGATGGCTAATCATTTGTACCACAGAAGGCGTCCTCACTTAAGTAAGAACTCATTGCGTAGGCACGCTTTCATGGTCTGAGTATTTGTGCCCTCTGCCCAGTTCACGTTGAAACTGGATCCTGGATTTAACAATTGTCAGGGGCAGGAGGAGGATCAGGCCACAAGGGCAAAACCTCACAGATGGACCAGCCCATTTTCAAAGGCTTGAGGAAACTAGTTTGTCTCTTTACCCCCTCTGCCATGTCAGGACATAGTGTTTATGGGGGAGGACTCACAAATTAGGCACCTGTTGGGGCGCAGAGCTCAACAGGCCCTGAGCCCACTGTGCGCCTTGGTCTCCAACTTCACAGCCTCTAGAACTGTAGGAATGTCTTCTGCTCACAAGGACCCAGTCTCGGGTCTTCCGTTACAGCAGCGGTAGGTGCTCGCACGCTAACTCCCATCACTAGCTGTGGAGTCCTCAGGAGACCACGGCCTTTGACCCGGGGTCCTTCAGTGGTGATGGCCACGGGCTCCGACTCCTCCACTATTACTGTAGATTTCAATCTTGTCAGGGGGTGCTGCCATTTTGAAAATTTTCGGGGTTCAGCCTCCAGCACTGCATAAACAGGGTGCGGTGGTGCTTTTCTGTAACAGCACCTGCACGCAGAAGGTGCACGCAGGAGCATCCACTCATGATCATCCTCGGACACAGAGAGGATGTGAGGCCTTGTCACAAAACAACATCCCTTCCTTTTCTGGAGTTCCTAACCCCACTACAGCGAAGACTCTCTGAGTGAGCAAGTCTGACTGTCAAAAAGGAAAAGGCATCTTTTCAGGAAAATACACTGAGCATTTACAGACACTACGACTCCATCCCCCCCGAAATGGTAAGCACAGCTGTTTCTCCTTTACTTCATTACTGATTTAGTTACACAGTACACGGTAAGCGGAAAATAACAGCGGCCCTAAAGCCATAGGGTCGTAGGTCAGATAAGAGCAGACCCTCCCTGCAAACACACACACAACTCATCGACTTCATCGAGTGCCGCTGTGATATCCCAGGGAACAGTAAGAGAAACAAGAAGCCAATGCCACGACAAACTCAGCCTAGGAGCATAGGAAAGGGGCTTTGGAAGGGTCGTCCTCTGTGATGACGGCCTCCCAGGCTACAGGCCCCTCCCCTTCTTCCCTCTGTGACTATGTGTATGATTATAGCATGACCATACTCATGTCTCTATGTAGGCGATGCATGTATGTATGCATTTATGTGTGATTAGATGAGATTGGTACCTCCTGGCTGGTGCTTGTAGGAAAAAGAAGACAACGAGATGGCTGAGACAAACAGAAGCCCCAGAGAATGACCCGGCCCTTCGCAGTGTTCTTGCCATCGCTTAAACTAGATAACTCCTAAGGTGGGCATTCTCAAAGGTTCAAGTGTTCCTTTAATTTTTTAAAAAATTTCATTTTGATTTTATGTACATTTAAAATCTCTCTTTCTCTGTCTCTGTCTCTGTCTCTCTCTCTCTCTCTCTCTGTGTGTGTGTGTGTGTGTGTGTTCACATGTGTTACTGAAGGAACACTCATGACACAGCATGTGTGTAGAGGTCAGAGGACAGGACAAGGTTAGATGGTCATACTTGGCCTTCGGTTAGTTTGAAGCACTGTTTCTCATCGGCCGGTGGGCACTCCAGCCTACCTGGCCTTAGCTTCTGGGGACCTTATCTTGCTTCCTATCCTCTTGTAGGAGGGCTGGGATGCAGGCACATGCTACCACATCTGGCTTTCTGTGGGTTCTGGGGACTTGCCCAGTTGCCAACTCCCCAGCCTCCCAGGCCCTTTTTCTGAATCTCTCTCCTGATACCTACAGCCTGGCTTGCTTTATCTGCAAGGCAATCCTCTCTCCAAGTGTTCTGTCTCTCAGTCCTGTAAACTTCAGCTCAAGGCTGTGCTGAGGCTGCACGTCCTGGTGTGAACGCAGGGCAGAAAAAGCTGCTTGACTCCTGGTGGCCAAGAAGCAAAGAAGAGGTGAGAGCCCCCTTCTCGATGCGTCCCACCTCCTGAAAGTCCCACCAGCCCCACACAGCACCCTAGCCTTTACCACAAGTGGCCTTTGGGGGACATTTATCCAGGTCACACCATCAATCGAGACCCAACGTGGGAATAAGCAAAGTCTCCGATGAGTCAATATCCTGGTCCATATCCTTCAACAGTTACACAAGAAGCTCAACCGTGTCAGCTAGATCTTCCTCCTGTCCCTCTTTCTGAACTACAAGTCTCAGACTTCCCTTCTCTTGGTCATATATCTAGGAATGGAACGTCAGGCAGGTGTCCAGGGCAAATGGACCATTTATATTCTTAGTCCCTGTGTACAGGGACCTGCCACTATTCACTGACCCTACGAGGTAGAGCTGCATCTCTTTAACTTATACATGGATCTAATAGCTGAAGATGCTGAACATCTTTTCCATGGCCCATTGACCATTTGCTTACCTCTTGGGAGAAATATTTATTCTAGCCCTTTGTCCCTTTAAAAAAATTGGATACTTCTCTTTTTCTTATTAGATTCTCATATTCATATATATATATATATATATATATATATATATATATTTTTTTTTTTTTTTTTTTTTTTTTTTAAGGTACCAGACTCTGGTCAGATGACAGGCATTATTTTCTCCAATGCTGGAAGTTATCTAGATAGTATCTATCAATGTTTGAAAGTTTTGATGAACCCCATCATTTGTATGTATGTATGTATGTATGTATGTAATGTATGTATGTATGTATGTATGTAATGTATGTATGTATGTATGTATCACTTCTTAAGCACTTGATTCTGCCCAATGAAACATCATGAAGGCTCATATTTACTTTTAAAAAGATTTATTTTATGCATATGAGTTTTTTGTTTTGTGTTTATTTCAGACTGGATTTTTGTCTTGTTTTGTTTATGTAGCTCTGGCTGATCTAAAACTTACTATGGGGACCAGGTTGGCCTCAACTCATAGAAGAATCCTTGCCTCTGCCTAGTGTTAAAGGTGTGAGCCACCATGCAAAGGAATGCCTATTTTTTTCTATGACTTCTATGGTTTTAGCTGGCAAAACATTTAGATGGTTGATCAACTTGGTCATTTTCATATAGACTCTGGTCAGGAATGTGAGCTGTCTTTTCTGTAGCGGCTTTTGAAACTGGGCAAACAGTGCAGTCGATAAAGTGGCAGTGCAAGGAACTAAGTTCAACCCCTAGGACCCAAGTGGAAAGGCAGGGCACAACGGCTGTGTGCTGATCTCCGTGCCGAGGAGGAGGTGAGGCAGAGAGGGCCCCGAGGCTCACTGACCGGCCACCCTATCCTACTTGTCAAGATGCAGACCAACAAGACAAAAACCAAATGGAACAATGACCCTGCCAAGGTGAGTGGTTACTGAAGCCTCTGACCTTCACGTGCGGGTGTGGCTGCCAACACCCACCTGGTGGCTCCAACTGCCTGTAAACCGACGTCCAGGGGATCCAAACCCTCTTCTTGCTTCTGAGGACTCCTGAACACTCACAGTTCACATCTGTACACTCATCCCACATCCACATACATGTATATAAAACAAACAAATCTTTTCAGAAGTTTCTGGATAGTGTCAACATGGCCCATGTCTGATCTCCAGCAAAATACAGTATAAAAAAGGCCTTAAGACACAGCCCCTCTCTGTGTTCTTACAACCAGTTTGGGAAATAAAGGCTCGTTTCCCAGGCAACCCCTCTATCTCAAAGAGTAAGCAGTTAAATGGCAGGTCCTTCTAAGAAGTCAAGTTTCTTTCAGGCTATATCTTACATGATAAAGCCAACAGGACTAATGAAATATCCATCAAGAGGCATAAGCTATTTCTG
Source organism: Acomys russatus (assembly GCF_903995435.1). Taxonomy (NCBI): domain Eukaryota; kingdom Metazoa; phylum Chordata; class Mammalia; order Rodentia; family Muridae; genus Acomys; species Acomys russatus. The sequence continues at coordinate 58,631,985 of NC_067150.1, forward strand.
ACAGTAGATGTGATTTGGCAGTGGTGTCAACGATTGTTCTGGAAACCCTAGAGTATGTTATAAAACATCACTTTCCTCCGTAAGCAAACCAGAACACAACCTGACTTTACAGACACAGCAAGGAGAGTCATGAAACTCGGGACAAAAAAAAGTCGGGTGTGGTGATAGCTGCTTATAGTCCTGGTGATGGGGAGGCAGACACAGCAGGTCCCTGGGGCTCACAGGTCAGCCACCCTAGCCTCAGGGGTGAGGCCTGGCCTAGCAGGAGGCTCTGTCCTAAAGAACAAGTGCTGGGCCAGAGAGACTGTCTCAAAAAACAAGACGGAGGGTGCCTAGTGAACGACACTTGCGTTTGTCCTTTGACCTATACACACATGCATATACAACAAGTTACACACAAACACACACACTGTGTCACGGTGGTACAGGAATGATTTTACAGGTAAAATGTTTTAAGTCTTAGCCCAGGATTATCAGTGGATTATGAATAAAGGAGAAGAAAAACCACAGCCCCCACCTTGTTGAGAGAACTAATTGTAATTTAGTTTAATTAAGCAAGGGCAACCAGTTAGCACTGCTATTAATCTTCAATTTCTTGGTGTAAAAGAATCTAAGTGTGCCAATAGAATCACGAAACTCTAATTTCTACATCAAGGCTAGAGAAGAGGAGAATATTGACTAGTCCGTGTGTGGTTTGGGGCCCTTCTGTAATATTTTCTATTGAAAACTGAAGTCATAAGTACAATTTGAATCCTAATGGATTAAATTCCAATGCTAAACACTTCAAAACTCCCCAGGATACCAGGCACTGGAAACATAATGCAATCCCTACCTGGAAAGAATTAACAGAGGGGGAACCAAGCCAGATAATAATTGCCTAATAAAAATCTTTTTACTCTGCAAGGCTTAACAAAATGCATTCTTTAAAAGAAGAAAACTAGAAAAATTAGTATACTTGACACTTTAATGTAACTGTGTAATAACCAGTTTTTAAAGCTGGACTAAACGGAGGTGGCTCTGGGAGAGCTAAGAGACAAAAACCTTTATGCTGCGTGTGGTGGAGCTCGTTCTATTTTTAAAATAATGTATCTCCGAGATAGCAGTTCAATTTTTCCCTTGCCTTTTAAAACACAAATCAATGACCTGTACCGTGATTCTGTGTCCTTGCTTATCTCAGGATAATGGTAACCATTAAATGTACCACTGGGTGAATTTAATGTGAAAAGGGAAAAAAAAAAAAAAGCCCTTTGCTTACCTGATCCCCTCCTTGGCTGGCTCCCAAAACTCACCAACTCCCTTCACCAGGAGGGACAAAGACAGCAAGACAGAAACAGAATCCCTATAAATCCTCGTCCCGATGAACGCGAAGGAGGCATGGGGCCGAGCACCTCCCCATCGGAAGGCAGAGTGATGCCGACATCAGGACATCTAAGTTCCTTTCCTTTACATCTGAGCGGCTGGATCATCCCCTTAAGAATTCTCTTTTGCCAAGAAACAAAAACGGTCTGACTACTAAGACTGCATTAGCCTTCCTGGTAATGAAATTTTAAAAGGCATGTGCAACCCAGGCGTGGCTAGCACAGGCAAGCAGAAAGCAGAAAGCAGGGTGCTTCCAGATCCTTCCACTTGCGGCCCTTACCTGAGCCTCTTTCCAACCCCCAAGCATGTCCAAGCTCCTCTCTCTGCTGGGCACAGTGAGAAAATTCTTGTTATTGGCCTTGAAGGAGGGCCAGGAGGAGACACACTGGGCATCAACTCCTGAGTTAAAACCTACCCCAGGACACACGCCACGCTGCTCCCCACCATGTCCGCTGTCCGGCACCTGACACAAGTCACCAGGTCCTCTGTTTTATCTACACATTAGCTTCGTAACACAGGCCACAGAGATGGCTGGTCTGCCTAACTCTCATTTTTGTAACCTCTGCTACTGCAAGGGAGGAGTGTCTGGGGACAAGGCACTGATCATCAGTGAGACTCATACCTGAAGTAAGGAGCGAGGGCAGGTGATCTGAGGCTGGCCTTCACCACCCACTGCCATTGTGTGAAGGTGAGCATCTTTGTAAGAGGGGAGCAAAGCACGAAATATACTAGCTGTGATCTCCAACCCCAACCCCTGCACAGGCATGTGCATTATGTATTGTGTTTCGTATGTGGAGGGCGGAGATCAACAAGGAGGAGTCGGTTTTCTCCTGCTATTTGAGTCAGTCCTAGGAACTGAATTCTGCTTGCCAAGCTCTGTGGCAAGTGCCTTTACCCACTGCGCCATCTTGATGGTCATCTTTAATTAACGGACAGACATCAGCGCCTTACAATATAGCCCAGATTGACTTCAAACTCAAGATCCTCCGGCCCCAGACTCCCGAGTGCTGGGATTAAACAGCGTGAGTCACCACACGCCACCGCCTGAGTCTGAATGTCGCCCGAGTCTGTCATCTCCCAGAGGACAAAAGGCTTCATCTTGGCCCATTTCAACAAGCTGTATGCGATTGTTCAGGGTCAGCATTAAAGGACTTGTTCTGGCTTCATATTTTGCTTGTTCAAAGAAAGAAGATGAAGAAAATTTTCCTGAGCCACAGAAAATACGACTGGCGCTAATACAAAGTCAAAATGTTGACCTGCAAATTTGAGTCCATAGGTTTCAAGAGCCTGAAATGTATGACCAAGCCCTTTCATGACGTCTTATGTTTCCTATCTATGTCAAAGTCACACACTGAACCTTTCACATTCTATCACCTCCAGCACAGTGTAGGAAGGGCCACGCCTGGTGGCGCATGCCTTTGACCCCAGCACTCGGAATCTGAGTTTGAGGCCAGTCTAGTTTCAGTTCCTGTCTGAAGAAACACCCCCCCACACTCCCCCCACACAGACAGACACAGAGACAGAGACAGAGCATGAAGGATACACATTATTTTTTAAATACAGAAGGTCTCACTATGCTGTCAAGTGAGCCTCCTGCTTCAATTTCCCAATCACCTATAGCAATAGGCGCCTGACACTGTGTCCAGCTTAACACACAAGTCTCCAAATAGCAACTGGTCATAGGACAATGTGCTGCCTGCCATTTTGTGGGGGGTAATGCAATCAGATTTCAGGGGGAACTCAGGTCCCACCCAGCTCTACCTCCATGTCTGCCACCTCCCCCCACACCACACACACCGCGAGCAGCTGGCTCTGTTCACCCAGTGTCCATGCCCATCTGTCCATGCACTTCTGCGCTCTACAGAAAAATGGCATCACCAGAGTGCAGCCTGGACGTAGATGGATTCGAAAGTCTCATCCCCTAAAAGGACAGGTGGCTCCATTTAAAATTCCTCTCTACCCATCAGCCTTAGCCTACGCTCTTCCAGCAAGCTCCAAAACATGCCGGTGGTGTTCCTGTTCTCCCCCGCCCCTTATCAGGGCACTGGAGGCTCGCCTGTCCAGGCAGCTGCTGCCTTCCTCCTGGCCCTCCAGCAACACTGCATTCAAACACAACAAAGCTGGTACCGCTCAGTCCAGTCCCCAGCAGAAGGCATTGCCTGCTTTTTCTTGAGCTCTAACCATGACCCGAGTCTCTTACCTTTAATTTCTATACAAGGACAACTTTGAAAAGTCGCCAGCTGACCCTGAAATGCCCCAAACCTGGTCATGCTCCAGTGGCAGGGGTGGGAGGTGGGAGGGGGAGGGGACAACTCTGCTGACGTCAGGGCCTTGTGGGTTCCAGGTGTGATGCCCACTGACTCCCAGTTGGAAGGCGTCCTCTCCTAACTGGCTCATTTGAGCTTCCCCAGTAACCAGGAAAGTAGGTCAGGAGCATGAGCCACAGTCCAAAGCATGATGTACACATTGGCTAATGAAGAGCTGAGCCCCCACAGTTCCGTGGGGTTTGCAAGATGCAGGCTGTGACATCTGCACCTGTGTCCTTCTGCTACTGTCCCCACCCCCATGCCCGCACATTCCCAGAGACCTTGGTTTCCAGCAAAATGACATGCATTTACCCCATACTATGGAGCTGTCATGTAAGCCTAGGCAGGGAGGAAAGATAAGGCAACCGAGGATGACACTGGTGCATACAACTTGCAGGTCACCAAATTCAGGCAGAGCAACAGCCTCTGATAAAGACAAGCTTCCCTTTCTAAACACCCACCTTTTCTTTATTTGGTCACTATAAAAGTGATATTAATGTGATGTTTTCAGTCATCAAATCCACATTTTATTAGAACCTTCCTGTAGGACTGGGGGGATGGCTCAGTGGATGGTCTAAGTTTACTTTATTGTCTCTGGGATAAAACACCAAACCCAAAGCCAACTTGGGAAGGATTGGGTTTTCTTCAGCTTATATGTCACAGTCTATCCTTGATGGAAACCTGAACCCGGAGGAAATGGGGCTTACTTCCTTGGTCCCCACGGGCTCATGTTCAGTCAGCATTCATATAATCCAGGCCCACCTGCCCAGGGGATGGCACCGTCCACAGTGGGCACTGCTCTTCCATATCCAGTAACAACTAAAAAACACACCTCAAAGGCCTCAAAGACACGTCCATAGACAGTCCGCTTAAGGGAATTCATCAGCTGAGGTTCCCTCTCCTCAGATGACTCTGGGTTTATGTCAAGTTGGCAGCTGAAGCTAGCAATGTGCTGCTGCACTTACCTGGCATCCTCAGTTCAGAGCTCTAGCATCTGTGGGGCATGCTTCTGCAAGTGCATGGCCTCCCAGGGAGTCTGTGCGGACAGGAGGGACTCTCTGGAAGTTCCCAGGCCAGCTAGCCGAGCACACAGAGTGGAGACCAGGATAAATCAAACGAAGGTGGAAGGGAAAGACCAACATCAAAGTTTTCCTCTGAGCTCCACATACACACTGTGGCACTGGCTGTCTCCCCAGCTCCTCATTTTCCTGCCATCTTGACTTCCACTCTCCTCTTACGGACACAACTTTTTCCTCATACGCAGTACTACTGAGTAACTAAGTCAGCACTCCAGCGAGCTAAGAAAAATACTCCAAGACAGCAGGGCAGAGCAGCGGAGAGAAGATGCCAACGCACACTCACCCTTCCCTTTATCGTTCACCTGCGGCCCCGCACCCGCAGAGACAACCTTAAGCCCTTTAATGTCAGTGATATAAGACGGAGCTGCTGTGGCAAAGCCACCTGGCAGCACTAGCACACATCTGTCACAGGTGAGACTTCAAAGCCTCGTGGACCAGAGTACACTGTCCTCTGCAGGGTCCAGAAAGAGGAGTGGTTTATTCTGTCAGTTGGCGGGGACTTTTGAAACACAGCTGTAACTGCTCAACTTATAGGAAGAACAATATTCCAAGCCAGCAAAGGCTGACTTTCTTAAACCTGGGACAAATATGGCTATGTACATCACCATATATGTGTGTGCGTGTGTGTGCGTGTGTGTGTGCGTGCGTGCGCCTGTTGAATCATGAGTCAAACTCTGGGTCTTCCTCAACTTCACGAAGCACAGAATTAAGGCAGGCACTTAAAACCAACTCCACAGATCACCTGTGAGTGGAATACAACGTTGGCATGCAGCACTATTGAGTCAGTCAGAGGAAGGTCTTTCAATACATCTTTGTGTTTTTGCAAGGGGTCAGATCCCTAACTCTCTGCAGTCGGTGACATGGTGAAGATTCCAGACCTTAAACGATCATGCCGTTGAGAGCAAAACAAAAAAGTCTAGTGTCCCAAAGAAACAAGAGAAATAGGCCCGGTGTCAATGACAGTTAATGTACTGACCATCCAAAGCTGGGAGTCCACACGGCTGCTTTGCTGTCTCTCTAGACAAAGGGCACAAATGCAAAAGGAATGGAGAAACAGTCAATTTGCTAAGAAGAAAATAATTTAATTTACATGTGCTAGTTTTGCTTGAGTGCATGTATATGCACCAGAGACAAAGGATTAAAAGAAAAAATACATTCTAAATTTTTGCTCAAATAACATATTAACAGCAACTCCATAGTGGACTGGTCCTAAGGTGGTCTTCACTGCTATTGGCACAGACAAACTGTGGTTCAAACTTCAACTTAATTACATGGCATTCAGATTGCACAAAGGATTAGCATTTCATAAAATAATCAGAAATCAGTTAACATAGTCATCACATAAGGTATAAAGGTACCAAAACATTATATTGTACCCTGTGAAAATTTATAATTATCATCTGCAAATCTAAAAATAGGAACCAGGGCTGGAAAGATGGTCTAGCAGTTAAGAACACTTGCTGCTCCTGCAGAGGACCTGGGCTCAATTCCCAGCACCCACAAGGTAGCTGACGACCATCTGTAACCCCAGCTTCAGAGCATCCAAAGCACTCCACTGGCATCCATGTACTCCTGGCACACACGTGGTACAAGGACATGCACACAGGGACCACACCCACACACATAAAATAAATTAAAAGTGAACTTGAAACCAATTACCTTAGCAAATAGAAAACGTGCACTAACAATCTAAATGTCACGTCCTCGACAGGGAAATGTGTAAGAGAAGTTAGCTTCTCCTATGACTTAGGAGTTATAGAAATTTCAATAATATAGGACACCCCCCCACCCCAGGTGTGTGCACAGGAACGTACACACATACACACACTCATGCTATCACCAGAAGACAACCTTGGGTTGTTTGTAGAGTGCCACATGTTTAGTTTTTTTTGACACAGGGTCTCTTATTAGTCTGGAGCTCATCAAATAAGTGAGGATAGCAAGCCAGGGAGCCCCAAAGACCTGCCTGTCTCTACCTCCCAGCGTTAGGATTAGAGGCATGTAGCACTTCACCTGACATTTTATTTTTCTTTCCTTATTGCATTTATTTATTCATCTACCTACCTACCTAATGGAACAGGGCTTCTCTGTGTAGCCCTGGCTGTCCTGGAACTCGTTATGTAGACCAGGCTGGCCTCAAACGCACAAAGATCCACGCCCTTCTGCCTTCCCAGTGCTGGGATTAAAGGTTTGGCGGCCACATCTGACTTTTTTTTTTTTTTTACGTGGGTTCTGGGAATGGAACTGAGGTCCTCGTGCTTGCATTTACCAATGGAGTCACCACCCCGGCCCCTCTCCTCATTTTTTGTTCTCTCTCTCTTTTTGTTTTTTCAAAAAACGTATGTTGATGTTTTCCTCCTCCCCTAACTCCTCTCAAATATTTTCCATCCAACTTTATCTTGTCTGTCTTTTTCTCTCTCAACAAAACAAAGCAAAACACAAAATCAACACAAATAAGCAAAAGACTAATAATACAAAAAGAAAAAAAAAAAAAAAAGCAAAGACACAACAAAACAAAAGCCCCCCCCACCCCCCACTCCCCAACAAAATAAAGCCATAGAGTTCATTCTCTGTTGGCCTGCCCTGGGTGTTTACATAGAGAACCAGCTGGAAACTGATTCCAGAGCTGCGCAGCATTCACCTACCTGGCTCAGGGTACCCAAGCCCAGGAAGCCTTTTGTATTAGTGGACAGGACATTGCTTCACTGAGTTCCCCCAGCACAGCGCTCAGTTAAAACCCCCAGTCCCCCAACAGTGAGCCCACACAGGTATTGAGTAAAGCCAATCCACTTAGTGAGTGCCCATGAAGAACGGAGGCCATATTGATCATCACGCTGATTAGCCCTGTCTGCTGCGGGAAGGGCGACGGGCTGGCGCTCAGAGCCAGCTGTGCAGGGTCCAGGGACAGAGACAATGGGCAACATCGCCAGCCTCCGAGCAATTGGTCTGGGCAGTGATGGATGCTCTGTGGACAGCTCGGTCATGTTGTTAAGGACATAGAACTGCCTAAGAGAAAGCCAAACCCCGTCTTCCCTTATTGCGACAGAACCGGACTGTCTGTGATACAGTGCAGACCTGGGGGAAGCTTTCATCTCTTACCCCCAACACAGCGGGAAAAACGCAAAGTAAGAACATCGACCTATACATCATGGAGAAGTCTTCCTTAATGAAACAAGGGGAGGTGTCCGAGGTGGAGATCAGAAAAAGCTATCGTCTACATTTTAAATTGAGACCAGAAAATACACATCCTTCAATAAGCACAAGTGAAAATTATGTAACTGTCTATTTATCCTATTTCTAATGTATGAGGTTATAAGGCAAAAGGAAGAACCTGGCCACCTCTGCATCGCTGCTGTGCACTTAAAGGTTTGCCTGGGCGGTGGAGGATGAGCCCCAGTTAAGTACCTCCATATAGTGACAGAAATCAGAAACCTCCTCCTCAACATTCAGAGATGCATCTGCACACTAATGCCCTTCTCCATTTGTTTCTGTATCATCAAAAATGGCCCCAGGAGGGGCTGGGGAGATGGCTGAGCAGTTACGAGCACTGGCCGCTCTTCCAGGACCCAGGTTTGATTCTTGACATAGCAAACACCTGTAAGTTCAGTTCCAGGAGACCTGAAACCCTCTACTGGCCTCCCTGGGTACCAGCTATGCATGTAATACGCAACACACATGCAGGAAAGACACCCATCCACATAAATTAAAAATAATTTGTTTAGCCAGGCATGGTGGCACATGCCTTTAGTCCCAGCACTCGGAGGGCAAAATCAGGTAGATGTCTGAGTTCAAGGCAGAGATCCTTGAATAAAATAGCCAGGTCTGAACAGAGACACCCTAAAACACACAAACTAAGTAACTAAATAAAAATTTTAAAGCCTAGTAATTGCTTCCTTGTATGACAACAAGTGAGTCATTTTTATTCTCTGACCCTTAGTTTCCAAATTAAGACTCAAAATAATTTCCATATTTACAATCTCGAGGCCAACAGGACACAGGGCTACACCCACGACTCAGTTAAATGAAGCAAGGGGGCCTGCTAGAATTCAGACTCAAAAATTCTTCCTGCCCTTCCTTTTACTCCCGGTTGCACAAAGACAGCCCCTCAGATGTAAAATGGCCTGGTCCAAACATGACAGCTCCCAGGTAAGGGAGTCGCACATGGGTTTTAACCCTGGACCCCAGCAGTTTTCCTCAATATGCACACATAACAGCTGGCACTTGTTGGGAGGCTCTCTACTGCAAATTGGTTTTATTTCCTGAGCCTATCTGTGTCGGGAGGTCCTGCTGATGAAAGCAGCGGGAAATTCTGTGTGGAGAGAGTGTCCCAGTTCTGCCCTTCCTTTTCAGCACCTGCGAATGCACCCAAATGTCCATCCAAACAGCATCCCGGTAAAGTTCAAGAGGACAGGGACCAATCACGTCAGGACCCCTGCCACCACTTCCTGTAATGTCATCGCTGCTGCATAATTGCATTTTGGGTTGGTTTGGACCTAAATTTCCATTGTGTGGTTTAGAACACAGGGTAGGAAACAAAAAAGAGGACTGGAGTGGGGCACAGTGGGGCACACCTGTAACCCCAGCACTCGGGGAGGCAAAGGCAGGCAGATCCCTGTGAGTTTGAGGCCAGCCTGGTCTACAAAGTGAGTCCAGGACAGCCAAGGCTACATAGAGAAACCCTGTCTCGAAACAAAAAACAAAATCAAAAAGGCAAATAAATAAATAAACAACCCCCCCCCCAAAAAAAACCCAAAAGAGGACTGAATTCAGTGCCTCGAGATTCTGTATCATTTTTTTTTTTTTGAGCTAAAAGAGCCCCGTGCCTTTCCCGTTGTTTTTCTTGCTCCCCATAACTATGCTTTGACTCCCCTTCCTCCTCATCCCGCTGCTGTGGGCTACTCACTGACCGCATAAAGGGGCCGCCCTGAATTCTTTACAGGGTTTTCACATTAGTGGTGCTGTGATTGGTTCCTTCAGACTGGTTAACAGATACACAATCAGAGATACAATCAACTCCCTACGTCCTCTGGTGGGACACGTAGGGACAAGGAACTGGAAATTTCACTATGATAGAACAACAACAGTGACACGCAGCTGTCTCTGTAGGCCAGTGGCTCTCAACCGTCCTAATATTGCTACCCATGAATACAGTTTCTCATGTCGTGGTGACCACCACCCCCCAGCCATAAAGTTATTTTTGTTGTTACTTCATTAGTATAATGTTGTCACTGTTATGAATCTTAGTGTAAATATCGGCCCTGCAAGCTATCTGACCCCTGTGGAGGGTCCTTGGGGTTGTGACCACTGCTATAGGGCACTTAACCAAGGCTAGGATCAGAACGGTGCTGAAGGCTTCTTCCGGGGGGAGAGGATTCAGGCACATTGGTTTGGCAATATGTTTTAATGGAAGGTGTTCTAGATACACCTTGTACTCAGAAAAAGTCACAGTGCTCCCTGGAAACAGCAAAGCTCCAGATTTAAATAAACCTGAGAACTTGGAAAGATGAAGGTCACGGGACTTTAATCTCTGCCCTCGTGGGCTGGTTGCTGCATTAACTCTTGAGGGACACAACCAACAGGATCCAGAAGTTTGAAATCTGGCTCTGTCCAAGGAGTCTTCCTTTCTTTTAGCTTTCTAGACGTTTCAGCTTCCCGTGACACTCTGCTTTGTGTCTGGATACGAGTCACTGGTATTAAGATTCACCCTTCCCCGTCATGATCTCATCCCCACCCTTAACTGATCACAGCGGCCAAGAACCAGTTTCCAAATACGGTCACATTCTGAGCTGCTGGGCAGACAGGAACTTAAGGGAAACACTATTTAGCCTGCCACACTTGACACTGTATGCTAAGAAATAAAACATTTTTGCCACTATAGAAATCAATAGGGAGGTATCACAAAAAATTAACATGGGTCACCCATATGACCCAGCTCCACCACTCCTAGGTACCCACAGGACTCCAAGTCAACACATCCACCTAATGAGACGCCTGCACACAGACGTGGACTGCACCAGCATCTAAAAAAGCTAGAATATGGAATTAGCCAACGTGCCCCAAAACAGGGGTACGGATTTTTAAAAATGTGTACTCTACATGCCATAAGGAAGAATGAAATTATATTGTTTGTAGGAAAATTATATTGTTTGAATGCAAATGAGGGCTTCTAAGTGGCTCCTGGATTTTACACAGGTAGGACGCTGTCTCTCTGCTCCCTCCCCCTCCCATGCATAAAGAGGAAGTAAAACTCTCTAGGGAGACCAAGGTAAGAACTGGTCAATGGGAGGGGAGCAAGAGGTGTGAATATGCTCAAAATTAAAAGATACAAGTGTGCAAAGACTTTTAAAATACTGTTTTGTGTAGAACTGCAAAGACTGGAAAACTGTATGCATACCTATCACTGAAACTGGAGAACAGAGCAGGCAAGTGACAAAGTGAAAGTGAGCTAAGAGAAGCCAGAATAATGGATGGGCCCATTTCCCCAGCTCCCCTACTCTGACCCTTCCCACAGGAGCAGGGCTCTCCCACCAGAGCCAAACACAGTAAATCAACGGCAGTTTTCAGGAGAAATGTGTGCTGCCGTCACCCCTCCCACAGCTCCGACCCAGGGAAGACTTGGAGCCAACCTGTACGGCTTTTCTCTTCTTAAACCTAGATTCATTGCTTTGCTCAGTTAAAAACCCCAAACATTTCGGCATCCAGGCTACACTCGTTAATCCAAACTGAGAGCCAGAAACAGAGCACACAGTAAAGGCCACAGCTAGGAATGCCAACGCGCGCTTTCAAGCCACGCTACAGAAGCCAAAAACTCAGCTCTCTAACCCTGGAAACCATTCCTTACATCCCGAGCCTGACTCACAGCAACAGGAGCCTGCTGGGGAGGGAATGTTGTGTGAACCGGGCTTGTACCTTACTGGAACTTTCTTCCATGCATACAAAGCTGGGAAAAGTTTTCTACACTTTCAGGCCAATGAGCTACTCTAAAAACTAAAGCAGGAAAAATAAAGCAGGAACTCTGGGGGGGGGGGGGTAACCCTTTCAACATCTACCTGCTTTCTAGGCTAGCATCGGCAGAGACACAAAAAGAATTTACAAGAGGAGCCAAGGGAGACTTGCCTCACTTGGTAGGTTCCCCTCAGAGGTTCTTTACAGACGGAGGGAGAGGCAGGTCCTGCCGTGCCTGAGTCATTGCAAGCAGCACACAGCCAGCACCGGGGGCTTCAGTGACAATCCACCATCCAACAACACCCCTTCCACACACATGTGGGGACCTCTTACCAAGCAACCAGCTCACACCCTTCACAGCTAAGCCTTTTTGACCATGGGTTCCTACTTAGTGGCCTTCAAGAGTTACTGCAGTTTGTCGCCTGTAACAGGTGTGAGTCTGTGGGCAGCCTTCGCTAGCTATGAAGGCTACGGAAGGCGAAGGGAGCTGAGTGAAACTAATGTCTTAAATTGTATGCCAGAAAATAGTGGGTGAAATTGGACGTGTTTCTATTAGCGCTTAGAAGATGGACGGGGGACAGTTCAGGTGGGAAAGTGCTCGCCACACAAACACAAAGGAGCTCAGTTCAAACCCCTAGGGCCCTGGTAAACCACCAAACATCATGGCAGTGCTTGTAATCCCAGCGGTGAGGAGGCGAGTCACACAGATCCCTGGGGATGAATGGCCAGCCAGGCTAGCCTAGTCCCGTGAGTCCCAGCAACCAATGAGAGACCCTGCCTCAAAAAATAAAGTCTCAAGAGATAAGACAGCTGGTTTCTGTAGAACAAATCCCAACATCGATTGTTGGCCTCCATGCATACGTATACCATACATTTGGACGTATAGGTGAACCATCCCATACACACACACACAACAGCAGCAACAATAACAATACACACACATATGCCCATGACAACAAGCCCTCCAAAGAAAGTGGGGTGAAGCCAAGAAGCCTATCCTCCACTCACCCAAAGGATGACTGAACAGAAGACAACGGGACTGCTCCACAGGAGCTGCTCAGAAAGAGCTGTGCCTGAGCACAGCGCACCCTGCTCTTGCTCTCACACCATCCCTGCTGCGGACAATGTTGCTACTTAAGGCTAGACGGTTCCTCTATAGCATCTGCACTAGCACCTCTCTCACGTATGCAATTCATTTACGAGTTCAAAAAACAACCAACCAAACAAAAAGCCATGGGTGTGGCGACCCCATCAGAGAGCCATTCATCAGGGCACATACTTCAAAAGGATTAGTGGACGCTAACAGAGACTAACACTTTTGACTGGGCAGTCCTAGGGTTGAGGCTGGGATACAGCCAGGTGGCACAGCCTCTGATCCAGCTGTGATGGTCATCGGCACAGGGCAGGCGTGCCGGGGCATGGCATGGGAGAGCCGTCAGCATACAACCGAGCCTCTTTCTTCAGGTCTGCTAACAGCTCTTCAGAACCCTGCAATCCTTACCAATGGTAGGTATGTGTCCTAGCATACCAGGTCAGGAAGGAAAGCCACCATTACATCCTAGCCAGACCAAAAACAAAACAAAAACAAAAACAGAAGAAAATCATCAAGAGAAAGATCCCGAGACAGGGAGACAGGGTTCTGGGGTCAGCCTTGGTCACCTACTGCTAGACCGTTGAACTCAGCCACACACGAGTGTGGTGACACCAAATTGGCTTGGCTAACTTAGGCCTTCTGCTCAGACACTGCAGCAGCTGCTGCATAATTTTCTGAAAACGCATAAAGCAACGGGCTAAAAATAAAGCAGCTGACCCAGACTTGACAATGCTGTGCGCTGGGTTTTTAATCGGCAGCCCAAGTTCCCTGAGTGCTCTGGAGCCCTGCATTCAACCTCCAGCTCTGACGATGACTCTTTTGGAGGTGTGGTGCCTGGTGTGGTCAGGTTATCCTTTCAGAGCGGCGAGAAAAATCACACAGGAAGACACGCACTCAGAAACACCTACTGCTCCACAGAGCTGGTGTGGACAGCGCAGATCATAGCAGCCACAGGCAGGACCAAGCACGCTGCGCTGCTTTTTTTTTTTTTTATTTAAAAAAAATTTCTTTGTTATTTACTTCCGTGTATGTGAGCATATGGCTAGTGTATGCACACATATGGGTGGGTGTGAATGCGTGTGGGTGGCAGTGTCCTGCTAGTGCACTCTGCCTACTCATTTTGAGACAGGGTCTCTCCCTGAATCTTGGCTAGGCTGGAAACCACCGACTCTGGCTACGGCTGGCCCCTCGGGAAGGGGCAGAGGTGCAGATGTGCAACCCACAGTGTGCTAGTGTTGAGTGACGGAATTCAGCCCTCATGATGATGCAGCAGGCATCCTTAACAGCTCAGCATCTCTCCAGCCCTGTGCTGCTTTCTTGAAAAAGTAATTTACATTAAACGTTTTCTAAGAAAATGAAAAGGGAACAAGAGAACTCAGACTGGATAAAAGAGCAAAAGGATTTTTAGGAACAACTAAATACAATGATGCTAAGAACAAAAAACAAACAAAAAAAACTAAACAAAAAACAACCCAAAAGCTCCACACAAGATCCTCAGTGAATTATCCATAGACAAGGCAGACCAGGGATAAACTGGCCGTGCTGCTGGAATTAGTTATAGACTGTCTAGAAACATTTGCGACAGAAGAGAATATGTTGAAAAATAAAGGTATTCCAAAAGTGTAAAGTTAATTGTCACATAGTAAAAGCCACTTATAAAGTTAAAACAAACCCAGTTTCTTTCTGGCCCTGGGCTCACTTGTCTGGGCTAGAAATGATGTCTATGGAGGAGTCGCGCTCATGGGTGGACACGTGACCTGGGTCATTCTGAAGGAAACAATGCAGAAGCCAGGCACGGTAGTGATGTCCTCAATCCCAGCACTCTGGAGGCAGAGGCAGAGGCCAGCCTGGTCTACAAAGTGAGTCCCATGATCCTCAGAGATACATGATGGGACCCTGTCTTCAAACAGCAGCAAGAGAGGAAAACAAAATGCAAGAAGAGAAATCAGAGACGGCGGTTTACAATACAAAAAGCAAAATGGCCAGTCGGATGGCTCAGTGACAAACCGATCAACTTGAGTTTGACCCCAAATCCACTAAGAGAGGAAGAAAAGAGCCAACTTTACAAGCCCTGAGGGCAGGGGTCTGAACACGACCACACTGACAGGAAAGACAGGAACGAGCGCCCCGCTCGTGAGCAAGCATGAGCCTCTCGGCAGCCAGCACGGCCACACTCTTTGAGCGTTGTAAATGCGGTTACACTCTTGACTGGCTATTTCATTGCAGGACTTGCTCTACTTAGAGACAAGGACGGGTGCTTGTGTTCCAGGATGTTCACCACCGTTTTGCTCCTACAGGGGATACTGGAAAGTCTAAATTACTTTGTGTCTGCATGTAGATACACACTATAGATGAAGGGAAGCTCACTGGCCTTCACTTCTTTTCCTGCTGTTGCCACTGAACAGTCTGGCAAAAGCAACTTAAAAGAAAAAAGGGGTTGTTCTGTTCGAGGCACAGTCCATCCTCTCAGGGAAATTAAGGTGACAGGAGCCAGGAGCTTGAAGCAGCTGGTTACGCGGCATCAGCAACAAGGGAGCGGAAGATGATGAACACACGCACACACGCTCCCTTTCTCCACTTACACAGCCTAGGACCCCACGTAGGGAATGGTGCCGCCCACAGTGGGCAGGTCTTCGCACCTTAATTAACGTAATTATGATCCCTGACAAAGGAGGCCAGAGGCCTGTCTCCCAGGGGACTCCAGATTCAGCAAAGCAGATAGCCATCCTATCATCTAAATGCCAATAAAGGCTTATATTTTCTTCAAATGATGGCTCTATAAAAGACTTATAATGTGCTGTGTTTCAATTTCCTACCATGTACGTACCCTGCAGATGATCTCACTACTCAATATATTCTTCACTAACTTGGCAAATTAAAAGGCACCCTTTGGTGCGTGGGCTACACCCAACACTGAATACTAGGGCTACTGGGTCAGTTTATTTGTCATTCAACTAGTGCAAACCAATTGTATACCTTAAGTAATCTCACATTTAAATATGGAATGGACCAAGATTATGGACTACTTTGGTTTTTTGAGACAGGGTCTCTCTGTGAAGCCTTGGCTGTCCTGGACTTGCTTTGTAGACCAGGCTGGCTTCGAACGCACATCAATCCGCCTGTCTCTGCCTCCTGAGTGCTGGGATTAAAGACATACACCATCACACCCGGCTGATTATGAATTACTTTTAAAAGGGTTGTTGTTGCTGTGAAAACTCAGGAAAAGATCTTAACAAAAAAAATTTTTTGAGAGAAATTTTTAGTATGAAGAATATATACTCACATTTTTTTCAAATACATTTTCAATCCATGTTCCAATTTAGAGAACCCCAAATAGATATTACAGATTCGTCTGCGCTGGGAAATATTATAGACGTCTAATTAGAGCTACACTGTGAGGTGTTCATCAGGATTCAAGTGTGCTTTGATTTGAAACTTTATGATTCTCAGTCTTAACTGTCTGACGAGATTTACCACATTAGACGCCTGGTTATGTAAAATCAAGAGTCTTCCTATGCATTCCTTCCCCATGCTCAAAACAAAAACAAACAAACAAACAAAAAACCATTTTAATCAGAGAAGTGGTAAGGAAGGAAAGCGTGAAAAAAGTGGAAACTTAAAAACAAAACAAAACGACTTAGATTCACAAGCTGCAAAACTGTCTGCGAATGCACATCATCTTGCGTGACTATAATGGTTAATTATAAAATCAATACAATAATTACAAAAGCTTTTACCTGCCACAGAGGGCTTGATCACAAAGGTCACTAATTCAAATCCTCTCAGACATACTGCTCCAGACAAAAACATGCAATAAGGCATCGTAAGTTCAGAAATTAAATAGCACAGTTGATCAATTATTGACTCAATGTTTGCTGGAATTGGCTGAGCTTTTTTGTTTGTTTTGTTTTTTGCTGTAGTAGATAGGCAGGCATGATTTTGATACAGTGGTCTCTTTCCTTAAGCATTAAAATAAGATGGATATGTAAGAAACTGCCCAGAGCCAGCCACGGTGCCTCACGCTTGTAATCCCAGCACTCTGGGAGGCAGAGCCAAGGCTACACAGAGAAGCCTTATCTTGAAAATAAAACAGAACGAAAACAAAAAGAAAAAAGAAAATGCCCAGAAAGTACATGTATAGCCTTGCGAGACCTCTGGGACAAGAGGATGAACACAGCCAGGCTTCTCCTAAAACTTCCCTGGACCTCTTTATAATGCCGCCTCCCAACTTCCCCTTCCAGTGTCCACAGACAAGTTCGTGTCTATTTCCTGCCTCTGCTGACCCATTTGTGTGCTCGTGAAATTTCATATACAAGAAACTGAACAGTCTCTACTCCCCACTGGGGGAGGCAGGAGGAACGTAACTTTGCTCACTCAGTGTAATTACTTTGAGACTGGCCTTTGCTCCATACACCGATAGGCTGCTTATTCCCTTGAACGGACCCCGCACTTTATTTTCTTTTTCGTACAGCTCCCAAGTTTGGGCTGTTACAGATATGATGCAAGGTAATGCGCGCACGCGACCAGCAGTCTGTCCTTGTCACCCTTGTGTCTCTCAAGGCCAGAGTTTAGGTCTCTCTTGGGTCAATGCTAACGGGCAGCATGGCGAGGACAGGTGGAGGAGAGGCATGTCTCGCTTCCCACACGGGTGTGTGTTTCTGTTTCCATGAGCAGGGTGTCAGCATAAGCAGGCGTGTGCTTTCTAGAACATAGGATCCCGTTTATGATGGTTCGTTTTTGCCAACTTGATGCCAACCAGGAAGATGCCCCCATCTAAGTATCTGTGGGCAGTTTTACTTACTTAATGGTTGATGGGGGAGGTCCTAGCCCATGGTGAGGGCAGGTGGTCATGACCTGTATAAAATGCAAGCTACCTATGGGGAGTGAGGGGTAAGGGTGGGTGTGCTGGCTAGATTTAAATCACCTTGACACAAACTATAGTCATCCGAGAGGAGGAAACCCCAGTTAAGGAAATGCCTCTGTAAGACTGGGCTGTGGGCCAAACTGTAGAGCACTTTCCTCATTAAGTGATGGATGAGGGAGGCCATTTTGATGGTGCCACCCCTAGGCTGGTTGTCCTGTGTTCTATAAGAAAGCAGGCTGAGCAGGCCAAGGGGAGCAAGCTAGTAAGCAGCACCCCTCCACAGCCTCTGCATCAGCTCCGGCGTCCAGGTTCCTGCTGTGACTTTCTTAGACGATGAACAGAGATCTGGGCGTGTAATCGGAGGGAACCCTTTCCTCCCCAACCTGCTTTTTGGTCATGGTGTTTTGTCACAGCAATAGAAACCCTAAGACAGCAAGGTAGGCCAGGACAGTCCCCAGCTCCAGGGTTGCTTTGCCGTGGCTCTTCCCTCAATGGCAGACTGGGATGGGGACACATGAGCCAAACAAACTCACCTTCCTCCAGCTGCTTTTGATGATGGTCTTTACCACAGCTGTAGGGACCACGTTAGGACACCTTTGTACACAGCCCATACAAAGTGCATGCATACTGCCGATTACATGGGGACCCACCCACTGACCACTAAGGTGAACTTTAAAGCTCTGCCCTCTCCCTGTAGGACAGATCATAATGAGAAGCAGCAGTCCGCATGAATAAGAACCACCACACGCACTCTCCACGTGTCCTTTCTGGGCCTCGTTGTGCACAGTTCCTGTGTAAATTCCTATATCAACCCTGTGGGTTCAATTCTCTATGTGCAGAAAACAAAACCAAGTAAGTCATCCATCGTCACTAATGCATACAGTGCAGAGCCAGGGTTTAAATGCGGGACCCGGGCCAGGGGAGACGGCTGAACAGGTTGTTTGGGGTTAGCAAGCACAAGTACCTGAGTCCGGATCCCCAGCATCATATAAAAGGCAGGCAACGTGGCACATGCGTACAATTCCAGCACTAGCGGCAGAGACAGGAGGATCCCTGCAGCACGCGGCCCCGCCCCTCGCCCCCCAGAAGCCATCCTAACCAATCGGTGAGCTCCAGACTTTTCTTAAAAAAGAGGATGAAAAGTCAGGTAGACGATCTCTTATGAATTTGAGGCCAGCCTTGACAGCATTTCCAGGCCAACCTGGGCTACACAGTCAGAACCTATCACAAGAAAAGAAAGGTGAGACGCTATTCAGGAAGATGCTGGCCTCCACTCTGACCTCCACATACATGTGGGTCCAGCCACACGAACTTGTACGCCTGCTCACTCACAACCACAGGAAAGCAAAGGTGTAGCTAGATAGATTGGCAGGTATAACAACAGACAGAGGGACGGATGCACGGGTGGGTGCAGAAGCAAGAGCGTACCTGTGCCCATTGTTAGCACCCACACATAACCAGACGTCACTTACAGCATGGAAGTATGGACACCTAACACACCTGTCCAGGGAGAAGGAGTTTCAAACCAGTAAGTAAGAGACAGTGACCAAGGCTTGGCATAGCACTGTGAGCTGAGGAATCAGATCTCAGTGATACCTTCTTTGAATGTCAACATTAACACCTCTTTCATACGCTGTTATCAGCACCGACAAAATACACATTGATGAGTTCAGTCCAATGGATGGAACCATTCACTATAAAGATCAGACATAAAAAAACAAAAAGACATTATCTTAAAAGGGGATAAAACACACACACACACACACACACACACACACACACACACACACACCTATTTTTAGCAGAGCACTTTATTGGTAGGGAAAAAGAAAAAAAAAAAAAAAGAAAGAAAAAGAAAAAGAGTGCCACAACCAGGCAGATTCATTATCCACTGTATCTCAGCCTGCTGTGGTTTTAAAGAATCCAATCTAGTTACTAAAAGGCTTCTATAAAGACCCAGGGCTGGACGATAACCAGATTAGTAATTGCATTATATTTTTAAAACTCCTTGGCATCTGCCACCACAGTTTTAAAAGCATAAAAATACAGAGGGTCATCATGTGGTCACTTCCCTGTCTAAAGAAATTCTCCGAGCACAGCTGGTAGGGACCAAAGACCATGCTTGCATTAAGGAAAGAGTAGAGAAAACAGCATTTCCCAGCAGCCGCTGCAGACAGTGACATCGACCGCATTACCCAAACTATTGATTCATAATCAAAAAGAGAGCAAGGTTGGAAAAAAAAAAATCAGTATCTCCCCAGAGCGCTGATGAAAGGGATGGAAATTGCTCTATTAGCAACGCTGTGTGTACACGGAGCAGGGCCATGGAGTAGAGGGGGACTATGAAAATCAAAACCTACTTAATATCTCCCAGGTGCAGACTACTGGACAGGGCTGGGGGCCAGTCTGTGGTGACTGTCACTGAGACTAGACACAAAGCTGAAAACTAGCACTCTGCTCCAATTTGGAGTTTGGCATTAAGTTGAGGAAAAGGCTCTCCCCTCGAGGGTAAAATGCCAGGCTCTGAGATAGAGGCGTTCTTTAATCTTTGCTAAACTGTTTAAAGTTCTGCCATCAGCTAAGCAGGGGTTTCTTCCCTAAAGCTGAGTGAAGGAGCCAGAGCGCCCTCTCCTCCTTAGATTGAACTGAAGAAAGTGGGCCAAGTTTTTAACATGCTTCTGGCCAGCAGCTATAAATGGCAGGGTGGGAATCCAAGTGGCTTTATCAACTCCAAAGCTGAACCCCTTTACTAGTGGGCTGCAGAAACTCCACAGCCTTCAGAAACGCCAAGGCAGTGAGGGGCTGGACGGCTTCCCACAGGAAGGAAGAGTGCAAACTCGCAGGGAAAGTACAGGGACAGTGGCCAGAGAATTATAGGAGAAGATGGCCTGATGCCTAGGCTGAGCACCCACGCCTCAGAGGACAGGACAGGACACTGACAAATGAAGTTCACCGACGTCCACCACTCACTGGACAGGTGTCCCAGCGATGCTCTGTCAGACACAGCTCATATAGTGTTCCCCTGATGGCGCGGTGCTCTGTGAACAAATACTTGGACTTTACAAGATCTGAAATTTTCTTTTGTTTTCTTACCTTTACCTAAAATTATGTAACTATATGGCAGCTTCACAAATGTGCTGATCTCCTACATGTGAAACTGATGTGACAAAGCAGCAACGTGGCACAACACAGCCCAGCCTCTCTTGCTTCCCATCCCGATTTTCCCTTCATGGGCAACTCAGCCTCGAACTGGGAGAAAACAGGTGGGAGCTGGAGGTGGGTGCTGGAATGGAGAAAGCTAGAAGGAAGCCCACAGAGGTACGCAGAGATGAAAATGTGGGCGTGAATGGTGATGTCATCTGTTTACACACACACACACACACACACACACACACACACGCACGCACGCATGCACGCGTGCGTGGGTGGTGCTCAGTAGTAGTAGTTTTTTCCGATTGTTGTGACAAAATGTTGGCTCACAGTTCCAGGGAACAGCTCCCGATTGACAGGAGCAGGAAGCAATGACATCTGTTGCCCTGCTCCTCCCTCCCTTTTATTTAGTCCAGGACCCCAGCCCAAGGAGCAATGCCATCCTCGTCTGGGGGGGGGGTGTTACTACTTCAAATATCCTAATTAAGAAACCCCTTCACCAGCACCCGGAGGCTCCTCTCCTAGGTATTTATTTCTAGGTCCTGTGGAGTCTGACAACACATACTGGCCATCATAGCGTCTTAGGGAGAAAACGCCCCTAGTAGACTTCAGGCAAGGGTTAGAGTATTGCTGGCCTATGACAGGAGTTCAGTGTTAATGACTCAGCTGTGCACATTAAACAGGCTGGCTGTACATAGAATCAAGAATAAAACAAGGTTATATATTAATCAGAGGACAAAAATGACACCATCAGAGGCCAGACAGAACCTCATCCTGAATTTCTCCCAAGCACAGCATCTCAGTTCTCACTCACCCAGTGATCAAAGAGAGGTCATGAAGGCCAGAGGGGACCACCTGGGGACAGTGAAGGGGGACAGGTGTGGGAGAAGGTAACAGGGGGTTCATTCTGATAGCTGTATATTTTAAGCATGTTTGAACATCCCCAAAGAAGCTGGGGTGTGGCTCAGCTGGCAATGGGCTTGCCTAGCATGGTCGCAGTGCTGGGTTGGGTATCAGTACTACAGGAAGCAGGTGTGGGGGTGCACACGCGGGATCCAAGCATCTGGGGGGTAGAGACAAAAAGGTCAAAAGTTAAAGGTTACTCTCAGCTACACAGAGGGCTGGGGCTACCCTGTGCTACATAAGATCCTGGGTGGAGGAGGACAACAGAAGGATAGATAGAAAACTTAGCTTTTTCCTAATTAATATGACAATAGAAACTTTTTAAGGAGTTAACTATCATTAACAAGAACAGTCAAGAAGCTAGAGAGATGGCTCAGCAGCTAAGAGCTCATATTGTTCTTACTTAGGAACCCTGTTGGTTCCCACTACCTGTGTCTGGCAACTCACAAATGCCTGTGGTTCCAGCTGCAGGTGACCTGACACCCTCTTCTGGTGCCCTGAGGGCACTGAACTCCTGTGTACAAACCCATACTTAGATATACACACATATACAATAATTAAAAAGAATAAAAATATTTTTTTAAAGAGTCAGTTCAGGACTAGGAAGCTGGGTTAGTGGTTAAGAGCACTCGCTGTTCTTGCAGAGGTCCTGGGTTTGGTTCGCAGCACCCACGTGGCAGCTCACAATTGTCTGTAACTCCAGCCCCAAGGGATCTAGCCCTTTCCTGCCTCCGGAAACATGAGATACGCCCATGGTGCACAGACACACATGCAGACAAAACACACATACACATAAAATGAAAATAAATTTTTTTAAAAAAAGAACTATTTTAAAAGAATCTTTTGAACTCCTGGCTGTGCTTATGGAGAAAGCTTGGGACAAAGGAAGAAGGTACCTGACTGGAAAGGGTATGCTTAGCATCCTGACAGGAAAGAGTTTACTTAGTGTTCAGGCCTTGGCTCTAGTGTCCCTTTTGGCATGAGAGAAACCAGCCCTCACAGGAGGCAGCTGACTCCAGGGCCAGTGAGCAGGGCAGGACGAGTACGGCACATCTGTGTCAGAAAGTAAACTATTGGACAAATAATGACGGAGCAGTATCTAAATCACATAAAAACCAATTTTAAAAGGGCTGCCACTGGCTAGGTTATTAATATCTCCAGCACTGGAATAATGACAGAAAACAGATTATAGTGTGTGAATAAAATATGAAAACATGCATCCACACTGATAAAAATAAATGAATACATAAAAGGCGAGTTCAGTGGGAAAAGAGGCTCCATATAGTTTCAAATTGTGTCCCTGTAAAATATTTAGCTCATTAGGAACAGGAAAAAATAATAACTGTGACTGAGACAAAACTAACCCTTCCTCAATCAAGTGACATGGAGAACAAAAGTGACAGTGTAAGCCCAGAGTCTGCACCAGGTGACAGAACGAAAAATAGCACAACATAGCCTGGGACTTCGCTGCCATGAATCAGCTTGGGGTCCCTTGTGGTGGCTGTGTGTGAATCCATCGTTATTCCATTCTTCTTGTCCCGTGTGTGTGTGTGTGTGTGTGTGTGTGTGTGTGTGTGTTTGTGTGTGTGTTTGTGTGTGTGTGTGTGTGTGTGTGTGTGTGTCAGGGTCTGTCAATTCACTTGAACCAGCCGGCCAGCGAGCTCTGAAGACCTTCCCCTCTCTGCCCCCACAGCACTGGAGTTCCGTGTACACCTGTGCGAGTTGCGTCTTATGTGGGGATGTGAACTCAGGCCCTCACACTGGCACGGTAAACACTTTACTGACTAAACCATCCTTCCAGTCCTCAATCATTTTATTAGCATGTATTTATTATAATTGTACAAAATAACTAAGTTCATTATGAAATTTCCACACGTGCACATTATGCACTTTAATCATATTTTCATATCCCAGCTATGCTCTTCCGTCTCTCTTCCCTCCAACTGGCTTCCTTCCTCTTGTCAAGTATGTGTGGGAATCTTCAAGAGGCACAGCCTTGTGGGTCACTACGGGCGCTACCCTGGACAGAGACCCTGGTGAGTTCTCACTGGATTATAGCAGTCTCTGATTTCCTGTTTTACGATGTAGCCTCTCCCTCTCTCAAGTCCTCCCGCCCCTATGCCATGTGCTATAACATGGCACAGTCACAGGAGCCCTGCTAGTGCCATCACTGCGTTGTTGGACTTCCAGCCTGCAGCCCTGGAAGATAACTAGACCTCTTTTCTCCATAACACTGCCTGGCCATGAGAGCTTTGTTATAAGGGAGGAAAATGGACTCACACGGATATATTGCCTGAATTTAATAATCAGGAAAGCTACAAACCCAAAGCTTTTCTTTAGAAAGAAAGACACCATGATGAGCCTATCCTTAAGGGCCCAGAGAGTGAAGGCCATGTGCAAGCCATGGTTTTCCACCCCATCTGTTTGCTCTAACGGCCATTGCTAGGGCATATGGGACCTCGATGGCTTGTGAGAGGTGGACACCAGTAGCTTTGATGAAAGCACTATGGTTACATTGCAGGACGTCTTTCCTAGGAGATACTTGCTAATATCAAAGCAATTGTGGGTGACTGCATTAGGTCAGCAACTCGCAGCCAAGCTGTCTAGGAAGCATTGTCCCTGCTACGCCTCAAGCTCATTTATAAAATATATAATTGTTTCAAAAACTTCTAAAGTTTTTTGTTTGTTTGTTTTGTTGCTGCTGTTGTTGTTGTTTTTGAGACAGTGTTTCTCTGTGCAGCCTTGGTGGTCCTGGATTCATTCACTTTGTAGACCCAGCTGGCCTCAAACTCACAGCGATCTGCCTGCCTCTGCCTCCCGAGCGCTAGGCTTAAAGGTATGTGCCACCACCGCCCGGCTTCGTGTGTGTGTGTGTGTGTGTGTGTGTGTGTGTGTGTGTGTGTGTGTGTGTGTGTGTGTGTGTGTGTGTGTGTGTGTGTGTGTGTGTGTGTGTGTGGACTCATCTTCCTCCTTATCTCCCTCCGAGCCCACTCTGCTCACAAGGCCTGCAGACGACTGCACTGGCCCTGCTCTCCCTGGATGGAGTCTCCACAAGCAGAGGCCACGTTACTCCAGTCACTCCTCATCTGATTTCTGCTCAGCCCTCCACTGCAGCCTGTGCCAGCCAAGGTGACTCATCTCCTCCCTGCTGATGAAGCAGGCGCACACTTCCCAATCCAGACAGCAGTGGGAAAAAATGTCACTCTAGTGCCCTGCCCTCTCTGACCCCTGGCAGACTCCTCCTGGCTGAAGCATGGTTTTCCTTATGTCTCCTCTGGTTGCACCCCTCCTATGCTAGACTCTTGCCTGCTCAACCTCATTGCTCTAAGGCTTCAGACAGAGACCAGAACTTTGCCTGAGTTCTCATCCAAGCCTACTCCCGGCTCCCCCAGACTCCCACAGGCACAACAAACTCATCTCAGTCAAAACTGAACACCTCACCCCTGCCCTGCCTGACTCCCCCCAAGCCGGCTCCCCTCCTGGGGTTCCTAATCACAGTTGCGCCAACATCCACACACCTGCCAAGGCCAGAAATGTGAGACACATGATTGAGACAATCCTTTCCCAAACCCCATGTCTTACTAAGCACATTCTGGCGACCTTAACTCCTAGACATCCCTCGCCTCTGCCCTCTTCCACTGCAGTTGTTTCCAACAGGGCTCCACTGCTTTAGGGGTACAGCTAAACCCTTTACTACATATGACAAGAGGCAATATTTCAAATCTTCTACACCAATCTATTAAAAATCTTTTCTGTTTCCACCATCTTACAATAACCTACAGCAGAATGAAGGTGCTCCATAAATCTATGCCCCATGACTGGATGAATAATGGATAGATGAAGGAGTCAGTTAGGTCAAAGGGTGTCAGATCAACTTAATATTAAACAAACTCACATCTTGAGGATCACTCAAATTTCAAATACACAATGTACATCACTGGTAAAATCCTGACAGACATACTGGAGTTTGCACAACATAATCAGTAGTTCAAATTCAAGACACTTGAGCTTAAAGCCCAGAGGATTGAGGCTCACATTTGCTCAGTGTCCAGCAGGCGGAGACCACACACAGGGCCCACTTGAACTCACGGTATGTGTGCTGTATTCAGGCATGCTCACAGTAAACTGAGAAATGAGAGGGAGGCAGGAGTACTCACACCCCAGCTACACAGGGAGCAGAGCAGTGGGGGCAACCAGTTAGCTCTTCCACACGGGACTCAGGTAAGCACAATGAAGACCAAGTCACAGATGAAATACAAACAGGGAGATTGCATAGGAAGTTGCTTGGCACATGCATCAAACAAAAAAAATTACAAATATTTTTGTAGTTTTTTTTTTTTTGTAAAAATTCCAGTAAAAGACATCCCAGGGGGTTTGCTAAGGTACAGAGAATCCCACTGCTGTCACCCATTCTATTTTAGGCATTGCTGGGAAGTCAAAGCAGATACAGAGTCAAGAAGGAAAATGTAGCAGCAACAGCATAAGGTCTCTTTTAGCTGGAAACCATCACTGTGATGGAACCCATAATCTCATTAAGAGGGAGGCTGGTGGGGGCGGGCTACATCATCCTTTTGAGCCTGAGTGTAAAGTCCTGACACGCGGGTGACAAATAAAAAGCCATGGCGACTTCTGTGACCTCATGCCTACTCTGATGCCTATTAAGCATTAAGAGAGATGCCATCCCTGGAGGAAAGAGAACAGCTAATAGAAATCCAAGGGCATCTGAAGGGCAGGAGGAAGCCCCACTGCACCAAAAAGAAGCAGCATCCTTGGGCCCCAGCATCAAGGGCAAGAAAATGACCACTGTGTACGGTGGGGTGATAGCTTGGACGTACAGGAATCAGACAGGAGACGGCTTTAAAATTTCAGTCTCTCAACTGCGGGTCCTGTCAAAAGCAAAAGTAAATTAACTACTTTCATACTTCAAGGAGGAAGAACCGGGGGGGGGGGGGGGGGGGGGGGGAGATACATTCACAGTCTGAACAAAGCAAAACCAAATTCCAACAGTATAAATAACTTGGTATCCACTGTCTGGATTCCCTCAGAATCTTCTGGGCTCCCCTACAGGACCACTTCTCTGGCTCTGCCCTCGTCAGCACATGCAGCTCGCCTTACAAGCTTAGGCAGGCTCCACTCCACTGTGGCTGCTGTTCTTGGTGGTCATCCCTCAGTACTGGCGCCTCCAAAAGGCTGGCGTCTTCCCCTGCTCCTGGGCTTCTCCTTCATCCACGGCCTCTCGTGGCCTCTCAGAGAGCTGAGCTTCTCCTTGTCTCCACGACCCCTTCATGCCGTCAGAACCAGTGCCACCCGGGAAACCTGACAAGTCCGGCTGCCAGCCCGAGGTACAACCTTGGCCACCGGTAGGACACAGCTTCCCAGAAAAGTTCACCTCAGTGATGCTGGTCTCTTCTTAGTCACCACGGATTTCTCAGCTCTAGCTGTGCAGCATCCATTGTCTTAGTAAAAACAAAGGTTTCACTTTAGTGGTTCTGTCTGTTGTTAATCACAGCTGATTCTCCGGCTCCGGCTGACCTGACACCTCAGACTCGTCACACAAAAGGCCTGGTAGAGCCTCTGCCTCCCTCTGAAATGTCACAAGAAGGTCTCCATCGTCTGCACGGCTCTCAACATTTTTAAAAGAAGGATCTGTTTATTTATATATTTTAGGCAAACGAGTGCTTTGTCAGCATGTATGCCTGCACACCAGAAGAGAGCATCAGTCTGTGAGATGTCATATGGTTACTGGGGTTTGAACTCATGACCTCTGGAAGAGCAACCAAGTGCACTCAACCACTGAGCCACCTCTCCAGCCCTGCTCTCAACATTTATCTTCAAATCCCAGAGAGGAGAGCCTACTGAGCTCTCAATACGCCATGGCTTTTCTAGCAGGACGTTCCGAAGTCCTTCCATAATCCTCCTCAACATGTGGCCTGGTCTGTCGTGGAAATACCCCGCTCCCTGTTCCAACTGGTCTCGGTCAGGGTTCCTACTGCTGTGATGAAGTGCCGTGACCAAAAAGCAAGTTGGGGAGAAAATGGTTTATTTGGCTTGCACTTCCATATCATCAAATGACGTCAGAATAGGAACTCAAACAGGGCAGGAACCTGGAGGCAGGAGCTGATGCAGAGGCCACGGAGGGGTGCTGCTTGCTGGCTTGCTCCCACGGCTTTGCCTAGCCTGCTTTCGTATAGAACCTAGGACCACCAGCCCAGGGATATCACCATCCACAGTGCGTTGGGCCCTCCCTCATCAATCACTAACTAAGAAAATGCCCTACAGGCTTGCCTACAACCCAGTCTTATGGAGGCATTTTCTTAATTGGCATTCCTTCCTCTCAAACGACCTTGGCTTGTGACAAGTTGACATATTATACCCAGCAAAAGGTGGGAACAGGATCTTAGGGTACCAAAAAAGATAAAAGTGATACTGAGGGCGGGGTCCTGGGCGCAATGCTATCACACCAAAGATTCAGGATGCCACTTACCTGGGGAGCCTGACCTTTAATACTGAATGTCGGCCTAGGAAGAGCTAGAATCACCTAGGAAACAGACCTCTGGCTGTTTGTCTGTGACAGAGTTTCTAGACTGAGTTAATTACGGTGGAGACCCACCAGGATTTAGATGGCACCACACTCAGGGCTGGGATTGTAGGCTGAATAAAGGGGAGAGGGCGAGTTGAGCAGCCAAACTGGCCTCTCTCAGCGCTGACTGTGTGAGCAAGGAGGCCAGCTGACTTCATACCCCTGCCGCCATGCCTTCTTAACACAGCAGGCTGTACCCACAAACTAGGAGCAAAATTGACCCCCTCCCCTTCCTGCAGCTGTTGTAGCAGGCCCTTGGCTGCCTTTGTCAGGCATTCTGTGACACCGAGGAGAAAGGTAACCACAATAGGAAAGAGAGCATTCGCGCCCTTCTTTAGAACAAGGGACAGGCACAGTCAGGTCTTGCTACCAGCCCCTGCTATCTACAAACCTGTTAACTTCTGGGGTCGGCACCTGAACCCAAGTCTGCCTAACTGCAAGATCAATCATCTTCCATGGAAGTCCCCTTTCTGGTAACTTATGTCTGGGTGTCTCTATACAGAACCTCCTCCAAGAAGGTGGGGGTGGCAGAGGCGGCAGGGGCGGCTGGGGGAGGTGGAGGGAGAGAGAGAAGGGGAGGTGTGTGCATGTGGAGGCCAGCTGCAGTTATTACTCACAGAGTAATGCAGTGCTCAGGACATTTGCCAGCGAGGCTAGAGAGCAAGGCAGTGGTACTAACTTCCCACCCAGATAGTAGGAACACTGCTTTAAGACAGGACACTGGGAGATAGCATCTCCACTGGCCATCCTGGGTAAGAGAGAGTCCACACTGTCTTAGGTCTCATTCCTCAGTCCCTGCATGCTCTCATATTATACCACAGATCTTGCTTCAGTGCTGTCACCTCCTACTGCTCTGACCTGAGAAAACTCTGAAACAGTAAGCCACGCCTCCCTGGGTCCTCTCAAGAACAGCACTAACCAACAAATAAAGCTTTATACAATGACACAACTTATCTTCTAGGGACTGAAAATTCTCATCCTGTCCCTGAAACACCTAACGTGAGGAGACTGGTTTATCTCTTAAGAGGCATTTATTTCACGAGGCCAGAAATGTGGCAAGCGGCTCACTATTGTGCTGGAAAACTGCAGAACTTGCATCCCTCAAACTCCTTTGCTGCTGGGCTTGGGCTCCAACAGTGAGTTGGGTAGATCTGATCTGGAACCCAGCATGCGAAGAGAGGCCAAGCACGGCCACGCACTGTGAGCAGGACCTGTTTGTGTAGGAGGTGCAGTGTCTGACCCACAGATCAGGTCGCGGACTCCTAACTCAAGACCGTCCTGCAGCACAAGCCAAAGACAGGGACCTGGCTCCGGGAGGTGAGGAGGCCTTGGAAGCTCACTGAAAGTGGTTTCTCTAAGTCTTGGATGGATTCTGGGAACACCCACCTCCTGGAAGGGCTCTCCCCCAGCTCTAATTCTCAAGAATCAACCCTGTGTCCAGGACAGGAAATAAAAACAATAACTAGAAGCTCGTGGGTTTTGTTTTTTACTAGATTATTAAATTTGTAAAACATTAGGTATAAAATACTTAGCCACAAAGGATAAAGAAACAAACTCAATTTATTTTAATTACATTTTCGAGTAATACCGTTTAGGCTAGGATAATTCACATTAAACTATACTATCACTCAAGTTCTATAAACCTAAATCTACAGTGTAATTTGTCTCATTCATAAACATGAGATAACTTGACCTACTTTCTAATACATCCCGCTCTCCTGTCTGCATTAATCTGCGGTGACATTTTAAAAGGCGCTCTAATAATTTCCATTATACGAAGACGCACTTTTCATTTACATCGGCTTTGATTCTCCTCCCACAAACAAAACAGTATGTTCTCAGTAGAAAGGCTGCAAACACAGTAGGAATCCAGACATGCAAGGCAGCTTCTCCAGAGGCCTCGCCTTTGGGTGGTGCTCAGAGAGTCTGATTTCCAGACAATATAGAGGAAAAGTGCAAAGGCTAAGAGAGCATCACCCCAGGTCCATACGCCAAGGAAGAGTGAGTTTAAATGTCCTCTGCATGGCAGCTGCACAGCATTAGAGAGCACAGCTTTGAGACATAAATTTCATGTCCCGTAATATAATGAGCTGCATGTTTCCTAATAGTTTTCAGCCTCAGATAATAAAAACAGAAAAGCAACCTCAGTTGTACTTCCACAGGGTGCTCCCAAATGCAAACTCCAAGCCACTGGTAGCCTCCTGAGCCTGGGCTCCAGGCCCCACATGAAGCCCTCTTCCAAATGCCACCTACAACCTCTTCAACAGGTAGCTCTTGTGTTTAAGAATCAATCTGGCTCCCAAAAGCCAGAGGTTGGAAAAATACAACCTATATACACTAAGAACTGTTTTTACTCACCTCAGCCAACACACACATACACACACACACACACACACACACACACACACACGTGTGCATGCCCACTCATGCATACACGTTCTTCCTTTTAAAATGTCCATGTAATACTGGACATTTGAACCCTCAGGGCTTCCGTACACTAGGCAAGCACTCTGCTACGGACAAACCTCCAGTCCCTAGCTGTTACATTTACTAACGGTGATGGAAAAAATAAATCCCCTTAAGAATACATCATGATGCATACACATTATAGCAAATCCACATTTTAAGGCCCATAAATCAAGTTTGTTTGGAATATGGCCACACCCATTTATAAACTGTCTGCAGTTGCTTGCTGTGTTTCCAACAGCAGGGCTGAGTGGTTGCAACCCAGATGGTTACCTAAAATATTTACAATCTAGTCCCTTTCAGAACAGGCCACTAACTCCTGGCCTGCAACATAGAACCCACCATCTGAAGCCCTGTTAACACTGAGCTAGCCAACCTTCTAAAAGACAGATTTACTCCTAGTTAAGGACATAGTATCACTACCATTGAAACACTCTTCTGCTTCTTACAAACACTATTGCCTAACTCTCGTAATTCCTCTTGCTCCTAAACTGTGCAGTCTTGCCGGCTGCTGAGAAGTTTCTTGATCTAAAAGGAACACACACAGTTAACTACCATGAGGTTACAAAAGGAAAAAGAAAAAGCTCCAGAGTGCCCAAGGCTGTTGCCACAGACTATTTGGAAGAGTACAAGGTAGAAGCAACCCAGATGTCCACCCACAGGACACAGGACACAGGCCAGACAGCCCAGAACAAATGTACAGAATGGAGGAGGAAGGGGGTGCTGCAAGGAGTGGGGGGGGATTAGCTCCACATGGGTCTGTGGAGTAAGAACCGGACAGATGGAAAGAGAAAGAAACCAAGGGAAGAAATGTTTGTCACATGCTGGTGCCCGTCTAGGAAGGGAACAACAGACAGGAGAGCTACCTCAATTCACACATGTATGGGCTCTCCAAGTAAAAACCAGTACAGCTTTCAGCTGCTACCCAAGGGATCTTATGGGCCAGGGGAAAGCAGAGGGAAAGAGTGGGACAAAAGTTAGGCCCCTGCTACTGTTTGCGTACCCCAAATTCACACAAGAAAACCTAACCCTCGAGGCGCCCCCCACCCAGCCCTTCCGTTACCGGTCAGCCAGCTTAGCCTACTGGGCAAGCTACAGGCTGACTCAAGTTTCAAAACACAGGGTGGATGGCACCTGAAGAACAGCACCTGAAGCTGTCCTCTGGCCCTCCAAGTGCACCCACGGACATGAGCACAAACACACATATGTACACACACACACACGCACGCATGCACGCACAACAATAAGATGGCCTTTAAGTTAACAACAGGAACCTCTTGAGGATGGAAAATAGAACCACACCAGTTTTTCACGTGTCTTTCCGAGGAAGCCCGCTGTACACGGAGCACGAGACAAGGCAGGTAAAGCATCTGCGGGCTCATGCTGCTGGGACGCATGGTGCACAAGGAAGAACGTGGCTAACGCGCCGAAGTGAAGCCCTGCACACTGTTCCCTTGGGAAGTAAGACTCCGTCTTGCGTGTTCGCATACGGTCTCCTGTTGTGTCCGCTGGAAAGGGCCACAGCAGTCAATGAGCCTTGCTTCTGCATCTGTGCCCTCTAAACACTTAGAGGAGCACAGTCCTTGGAGACACAGCAGACTCAAGGCTGGTCAGAAATGGGTTAGTGAGGTCTGTACCACTGTCACAGCAGAAAGGGATACAGACGCTAAGCACGCCAGAGTCACTTCAAAGAAAGTAGTTGGTCGGCCTGAACTAGTTCCCACTGCCCAAGGAGGAGGCCAACTGAGCATCGACACAAATATTAAGTTTAAGCACATGTATCATACTTGGACTAAAGCTTTAGTGACATGACTGTGTGTGTGTGTGTGTGTGCCTGTGCATGTGTGTGTGTGTGCCTGTGCATGTGTGATGCTTCCGGACATGGATGAGTGTGTGTGTGTGTGCATGCTTTAGTGACATCACTGTGTGTGTGTGTGTGTGTGTGTGTGTGCGCGCGCGCGCGCGCACGTGTGTGAGTGGACTTGCCTGTGTGTGCTCTGTGAAGGCCAGAGGAAGACTCTGGTTGGCCTAGTCCATCACTTTCTATCCTACTCCCTGAGACAGGCTCCCACCCAGCCTACCTCTTGCTGCTTTTCAGATAGTCTAGCCGACACCAAGCCCTGGCGATCCTCCTGTGTCTTTTGACCCCCGGGCCCCAACAGTGGGTTTACAGGCACCCAGTGCCATGCTTTTTTTTCTGGGCACTAGGGATTCTCAGTGCAGAGAAAGCCCTCTTACCTACTGAGCCATCTTCCCAGTCTCCCCCTCCCCCAAGCAGCTCTTAAGTGTGATATTTGTCTAGAAGGGACATTTGCTCTGTGTGCTGAATTTAGAATTTTACCTCCAGTTTAAGCCTGACTGCGCTACCGCACTGAAATCTTGCTGCAGTGGGATATGTCCTTGGCCAGCCAGACCTCACCAGCCCACTCAGGACTTCATTCCAGGTGGAGAATGACGCCCATGTTGTTTAAATGCACAGAAATTCACACCAACAAGACACAAAAGCTTCTCTCTTCTGGAAACCCACTCTGCTCCCGTTTCCTCTTTCTGCTCACTGCCACATGGCGCTGCTCTGCAGGGTTTGTAGGCACAGACAAGAGAGAACAACACTCACACTGCCCCATCCTCTGAGGCCAAGCCTTCCGTCTATCCCTGCGCTTGCTTCCTCTGACTTTAAACCCTGTATATTCTTCTATTGATGAAGGCAGTTTAAAATCTGTCCCAGGTAACTAGGAGCCTAGAAGGGCTTGAGGCTGGGCTCCAAGAGGCTTGGCTGTGGATGGGTGGGGGGTGGGGTGGGCTGGAAAGACTCAGTACAGAAACTGCTGCTGACCAAGTACCTTTGCCATGGACAGTGAGGTGGGCAGAGGAAGGTAGGGTGGTGGGCGGGGGGGGGGGATGGGGGGCCAGGGGGGCGCTCCTCTGCACAGCTCAGATTCACCACAAGAACAGAGGAGAAACGGATATTCCCCAAGTCCAAGCCAGAGCAGGACTCTGTAAAATGAGCTGGGTCGCAGGCCCCTCACAGCAAGGACAAGGCCTGGAAGCTGGGCGGAGCTAACTCTTAGTGCAGGTAAGGACAGAAGTCCCCTGAGGAGAGCAAGGAAAACAGACCTTGGACAGGGAAGGCTTTTCCAGATGATGGAGCTGCAGCAGGCCAGCATGCGCAGCCTGCCTCACTTACTTACACTTCAGTGTGTGTGTGTGTGTGTGTGTGTGTGTGTGTGTGTGTGTGTGTGTGGTATATGTAGGCCCCCAGTAAACTGTGGTGAATTTTAAACATTGGGTTCTTGCTCCCACCCCCACAGGTCCCCAAATTGTTACCCAGTGTGGGAAGAAGCTTTCCCCAAAGGCCAGCACTTGATCGGTGGCGTGCTAAGAAGCCTCAGAAGCAAAGTAGCTTGCTCAGAAAGGAGATGGGGCCAGAGCCTAGGAAACTACAGACTGCATTAAGGACTGCTGGCGAGGTGTAAAAGCTCTACCTAGCCAAGCCCCACTGAAGGGCAAAGGTAGCAGCTACCACCCGAGCATGCTCTGATAGGGGCCAGATTTACTTACTTAATTATATCAAATCTTGCTTACTGGCAAGCTAGAACCAAGAGCTAAATCACAGAAGCCGCAACTGCAATGAAAGAGGAGAGCAGAAGGGTAAGGGGGAGCAGCTCGGTGGCCGAGGAGCAGCTCAGTGGGCAAGGGCAGGGGGAGCAGCTCAGTGGCTGAGGAGCAGCTCAGTGGCCGAGGGCTGGGGGAGCAGCTCGGGGGCCGAGGGCTGGGGGAGCAGCTCGGGGGCCGAGGGCTGGGGGAGCAGCTCAGTGGCCAAGGAACAGCTCAGTGGCCAAGGGCTGGGGGAGCAGCTCGGGGGCCGAGGAGCAGCTTAGTGGCCAAGGGCTGGGGGAGCAGCTCGGTGGCCAAGGAATAGCTCAGTGGGTAAGGGCTGGGGGAGCAGCTTAGTGGCCGAGGAGCAGCTCAGTGGCCGAGGGCTTGGGGAGCAGCTCAGCAGCCGAGGGCTCAGGGAGCAGGCGGTGGCCAAGGGCACGGGAGCAGCTCAGCGACCGAGTGCTGGGGGAGCAGCTCGGTGGCCAAGGAGCAGCTCAGCTCAGTGGCCAAGGGCTGGGGGAGCAGCTCAGTGCCCGAGGGCTCAGGGAGCTTGCAGAAGACACTAGGTCCAGTCACTACTTCCAACAAGAACCTAACAAACACAACTGGCAGACTAGAATGCATGCATGCCTTCCCGATCTTGAGAAGGTAAAATTAAAGCTATAACTGCCTGAAACTGAAAATGTGATAGGGGTGGGTTGGTGTAAAGAAACAGCATGGAGGAGACAAAGCAAGAATCAGAGGCAGCAGGGAGGACCTAAGACACGGATCAGCCAGGAGGGGAAGGACAGCGAATGAGCTGATAAGGGATTACAAGACACCCAGAGACAATCCTTAAAACTGACGTGATGTGAGGGGCTGGGGAGATGCTTGCTATGTGCGTACCAGGACCCGAGCTTCATCCCCAGAAAAGCCAGCTGTGAAAAGCCAGGTGTGGAGGACCAAAGTCGTAGTCCCAGTGCTGTGGAGGTGGCAACAGGCAGTGGCCTCACTGGCCAGCTGGCCTAGAGAATCGCTGGGCTCCAAATCAGTGAGAGACCTTGACTCACAAAGTGACTGGGAAACACTTGAGGAACAAAACCTGAAGTTAACCTCTCACCTTCTTATGTACACAGATGCACTTGCACCCACCTACATGGTATCTTCAAACATACAGACACTAATAATATAAAAAGAGATATGATATATATTATATATGTGTGTGTGTTTAATAAAAGTTATAATAAGTTAAAGAGTTATATATGTATGTGTATACACACAGATACATACATACACACATACACACACAGACACATACATACATACACACACAGATACATACATACATACACACACAGACACATACATACATACACACAGATACATACATACACACACACAGATACATACATACACACACAGACACACACATACATACATACACACACAGACACATACATACATACATACACACACAGATACATACATACACACATGCACACACAGATACATACATACATACATGCATACATGCATATACTTGAGAATCACCAAACACATGAACAATATTTACAAAAAAAGAAGCAGCTGATTCTGGGAAGGACCGTGCAGGCCCCTGACTGCTGGTACCACAGGCCTGTGCAGCCGTGCCCTGCTAAGACACCAGTACTTTTTTTCTTCAGCTTTCTGAAGTACTTCCTGTTTTTAGCTATTTACATGTGATAGCTTATAATAGTTTGACTTATTACAAAATGGCTGTACTGAGGTAATTAACACGGATTTCCTCACATGCTCTTATATGTGGTGAGAACACAAGGTCTTTTATCTCTTTCAAGAGGGCAACTCTTTCAAGAGGGTGACTCTTTCAAGAGGGTGAACTCTTGAATTCGTTCCTCCAAAGTACAGCTTCCCAGGCCCCGGCAGCTGCCAGTCAACGCTCCACTTCCTGAGTTCAACATGTATAGATTCCACATGGACATAACACATAATATCTTTCTTTCTGTGCCTGGATTATTTTATTTAATGCACCATTCTCTGGGTTCACTCAAGTTGTTGAAAGACAGGCTTACCTTCTTCAGGGGGGACAAGCATGCCATTATATACCTGTAGCTCATTTTCTTAAGCCATTCATTAAATGACAAACATATAAATTTCATATATTGGCTCTTAATAATGATGCTGCCCACTTGGCAAGATGGCTCAGTGGGTAAAGGCCTGCTCCACAAATACCTAATGACCTGAATTCAGGTCCAAGAAGCCACTGTTGGAGGAGAGAGCTGACTCCTGAAAGCGATCCACTGGTTTCAACTCATGCACTGTAGCACACATGTACATACACACAAATAACAAAGCCGAAACCTAAGATTTAAATGAACAGTGCCGTAGCCAACATGGGGCTGCAGCCCTCTCTGTTACTCCATTGGCCGTTGATACAGTCAGCAGTGGGACTGCTGGGTCCCGGGTGGTATTCTTAATATGGTTAGGAAGGTCGCCGCCATCTTCTGTGAGGCCTGTGCTCGCTCACACTCCCATGTGCACAGCCTCCCTCTGCTCTGCGTCTCTAAAACATGTAGCACCTTCCATCATTTGGCCATTAGCCCTTCTCACAGGCGGGAAGTCCCGGCTCATCAGGGTTTTTACTTCTAACTACCTGCCAGTTATTCTTTTTCCCCACTTCTCTAAACATCAATGGTTTTGAATGTTTACTCATGTTTCATGGACTCTTTGTATATTTTATTTGGATACAAAGGAAGTCCATTGACAACCTTTGTCTCTGCTTCTGTTTTTAGATTTTATTCTCATTTTAAAACACACACACACACACACACACACACACACAGAGACACACGAAAGTACACATGAACCCTGTACCTGCAGGGGTCAGAGGCATCAGTCAGACTCCCCAGAACTGGAGTTACAGGCAGCTGTGAGCCTGGAAATTGTAGGTGCTGGGGACTGAGCTTGGGGCTTTGAAGGAGCAGTATATGTTCGGCCTCCTTTGAATAAGGTTTTCTAGGTCCTTATTTATTATGCACACTCGTCCTCATTAATTAATTAATAATTAATTAGTTTATTATAAGTTTGCAAGTGCACATTTGTGCATGACCTGCGTGTGAGGGCAGCTGTGCAAGCTTGCCACAGCCTGCACATGAGGGTGAGATGACAACTTGCAAATGGCCGCCCTTTCGCCTACCTGCTGAGGCGAGGTCTGCCTTATTGTCCCTGCCTCACTCCATGCTCCAGGCCGGCGAGGCTGAGAGCTTCTGGGAGATCCTCCTGTCTCCACCTCCCCTTACTCTTTAGAAGTGCTGGGATTACAGATGTGAGCTGCCACGTGGAGCCCTTTTGGGTAGGTTCTACAGCCTGAGCCCGGGCTGTCATTTTGCAAGGACAGATGCTTTTATTCGCCAGCACATCTTGCTGTCGCTCCTCAGTCTTTTATTGCTCTTCTGCTGTTTTTCGGTCTGATGCAACCTCCTTTGTCTATTATTGCTATTTTTATCTTTGCTTTGGGATTCATGTCCCAAACTCCACCGCTCAGAGCGACATCTCAGAGCCTTCCACTATGCTTTTTGTTTTCCCTAGTAGTCTCACAGATTCAGTCTTTAAGCCATTAGTCCTGCTTTTGAAGTGCTAGTGTTGGAACCCTGGGTCTCAAAACACGTACACGCACTCTACCCACTAATCTACACGCCAGGTCCTTAGCACACTTCCGGTCGACTTTTGATGTGATAAGAGGCAAAGACATGGCTTCAGAGTTCTGTGCATTGCGTTTGTTATCTATTAGTCCTAAGGTCAACTATTGGGGACCCTGCCCCTTCCCTACTGTGTGTCCTCGGCAAAACTGTCAAAGTCAGCTGACCACAGACACATAGATTTCTGGGCCTTCTGTTCTGCTCACTGCTCTATCTGTTAGTAAGCCATTACTGTGTTGTTTTTCTCCATATAGTTTTACAGTATTAAGTTAAGTCAGGAAGTGGGGTGCCTATAATTTTATTCTTTGAGCTCAAGATTTCTTCACCTATGGGGTAGTTGGTGATTCTATTTTGATGTTTCCCATTAAAATGTTTAATTTAATGTGCATATGTGTTCCAAGTGTGTGCCAGTGCTCCAAGGTAAGGAGAGAGCACCAGTTCTCTGAAGCAAGAGTGACAGGCAGCTGTAAGCCACCTGACACGGGTACTAGGAACCGAAGTTGGGGGTCTCTGGAAAAGCAGCAAGTGTTCTGAGTGGCTAAGCTACCTCTTCAGCCCAGAGTTTCAGTCCTGCTTTTTAAAACCGTCTGTATGCAACAGTTGTACTTATTTTTTTTTAATAGGGCCCTTTATGGGACCACTGTTTATATGACAACAATGAAAATTCTCTCAGCTTTTGTCAATATATTCAATGGGACGTTGTTGCTATTGTAGGTGACCTTGATGAGTGTTTATAATCGTATTAAGTCACTCTTCAGTTCTGCAATTGTAGTCGTTATTTTTTAAAAATAGATTTGGAAAGCCAGCTCTCATGATCAATTTGAGTCTTCTAAACGTTACAGCTAAGGAGAAGCGTGATCACTTATGTCTTTTTTACTTGTATGTACATGCACCTGTGTCTGCACACGGATGTGAACACAGGCTGGCAGGCCACGGAGCTCCAGGATCCATCTGTCCCAGCCTCCCTAGCGCTGGGATTACACACATACTGCCGCACCTGGTTTTTCATGTAGGTGTCAGGGATCCAAACTCAGGTGTCACGAGCCATCTCTCCAGCCCTGAACACTGAATTCTCTCTGGAAGGTTCATGTTCCACAGGAAATATGTAAATGCAGGCGAAAAAAAAATCACTGAAAAAAGTCACCGATCCCATTACACACCATTGGTTGTTAGAACGCCATCAATACCATCAAATCTTGAGTTCTCTCTTAGGATGTTTTAACTTCAAAGGAAAAAATATGGGCAGATATAATTAGCCAACAAGTTCAAGGAAACAGCACATTCTGTCACGCCATGGATTAATCTTTTTTTAAATTTCACGTTGATTAATTTAGATTGTGTGTGTGTATGTCTATATACTTGTGAGGGTACACACATGCCTGTGTGTGTGTGAGTGTGTGTGTGTGTGTGCATGTCTATGTACTTGTGAGGGTACACACATGCCTGTGTGTGTGTATGTGTGTATGTATGTCTATGTACTTGTGAGGGTACACACATGCCTCTGTGTGTGTGTGTGTGTGTGTGTGTGTGTGTGTGTGTGTGTGTGTATGTCTAAGTACTTATGAGGGTACACACATGCCTCTGTGTGTGTGTGTGTGTGTGTGTATGTATGTCTATGTACTTGTGAGGGTACACACATGCCTCTGTGTGTGTGTGTGTGTGTGTGTGTATGTCTAAGTACTTATGAGGGTACACACATGCCTCTGTGTGTGTGTGTGTGTGTGTGTATGTATGTCTATGTACTTGTGAGGGTACACACATGCCTCTGTGTGTGTGTGTGTGTGTGTGTGTGTGTGTGTGTGTGTATGTCTAAGTACTTATGAGGGTACACACATGCCTCTGTGTGTGTGTGTGTGTGTGTGTGTATGTATGTCTATGTACTTGTGAGGGTACACACATGCCTGTGTGTGTGTGTGTATGTGTGTGTATGTGTGTGTGTACCCACGCATGTTGAGGTCAGTGGACAACTTGTGAGGAAAACAGACTGCTTTCTCCTGCTGCTGTCTGGGTCCTGGGGATTGGCTTTTGATCGTTAGTATGGATGGTAAGGGTCTTTCCCACTGAGCCATCTCAAAGCCCACTTATAGTCCAACGATGGCAACCAAGCTGAACGCTGCGGCTGCTTTTCTTTGAAAGCAGGTTTCAGGCAATGGCAGCAGAGCAGGGATGCCAGCGTGGGTGCTGAACCCCGAGCTGGGCACCCTCAGCCACTCCGGCAGCCTGTGGTAGGAAAGGCACACAATGGAATGGTCGCCACAGTCACAGGGAAAGTAACACAAAGAAGTCAAGTGATGGAGCGACTTGACTGAAAAAAAGGAAGCAGGGGGGCATGGGAACAGTGTATCTTTGCTGACGTCATAGCCTTTAAGTGATTGGTATAGAATGCCAGGTATCTATATTTTACCCATTGACTATCTTCCCCTAAACAGCGATGGGAACTAAAAATTTCCCAGAGAACCCAAACCAACTTTTTAAAAATTTAAGATAACCAGCCAGGTGGTGGTGACACATGCCTTTAATCCCAGCACTCAGGAGGCAGAGGCAGGCAGCCTCATCTACGAAGCAAGTCCAGGACAGTCAAGGCTACACAGAGAAACCCTGTCTCAAAAAACCAAAAAAAAAAAAAAAAAAAAAAAAAAAAAAGAACTGGCTCTCTGTTTCCAACAATATGTGTCCTGGGGATCAAGCACAGGTCAAGATTGGTGGCAAGTGCATTTACCAGTGAAAAGTTTCACTAGGTAGATTAAAAAATATCATTTCTATCTTCACAGGTAACATTCATTATGGGCTTACAATATGCCAGCCACAGTCTTGAGCACACTTTTAAGATAACCTTTAAAATATTTTTATTACAAGCTATAGTAAACAGAGATAAGTTTAACTGATCACATTGACACTCCAATCCAGAATACATCATGAACCATTAGACAGAAAACTAAACTAGTCATCTATCATTCTCCACCCCATCCATCAGCACCTCGCTCCTCATATGCACACACACACACCTGTATGCACACCCATACACCTGCATGCACACACACACACACCTGCATGCATGCACACACACCTGCAGACACACACACCTGCACGCATGCACACACACCTGCATGCATGCACACACACCTGCAGGCACACACACACACACACACACACACCTGCAGGCGCACACACACACACACACACACCTGCACGCATGCACACACACCTGCAGACACACACACCTGCACGCATGCACACACACCTGCATGCATGCACACACATCTGCAGGCACACACACACACACACCTGCAGGCACACACACACACACACACACCTGCATACACGCGCACACACACCTGCATGCCAACACTGGACCCTTTGAAATTCCTCACCGACTCTGAGAAGCATGGTTGTCTCCGGCTCTGAACCATTTATCCCTACAAGACCTCACCCAGAATGCCCTGCCCTTCTGAAAAGCTCCTGAGTGGGATTGACTCGTTTTATTGTTCATTGATTAAATTTTATTCCAATCTGGAGTCTGAGGATCCCTTAAAGCAATTTTCCTTTCCCTGGCTCATGTCAAAATAAAAGCCCCACCCAGCATATATACTTTCAGACATGTCAAAAGTTCAGGCAATCTCTCACATTCCCACACTATTGTTTGATACAACCTTTTCACCTCTAAAAAGGGCAGTGAGGAATATTCTTGGGATTGAGCCTGAACGTTACAGCATAACAAACAGATTTGGGGTGACAGGGCAGAAAACGGCCAGGTAAAGACTGTCAAATTTCATTCTGGGTTCCTCTGAAAATGGGATTGCTAGCAGAAACATAAGCCAGAAATCACAGGAGGAGGAAGAAAAAAGGAAGGAGCCGCCATGTCCCCCCTCCCCAAAAAAAACACAGACAACACAGCACCCCTGTGACTCTCAGACGTGAAGGAACAGTGCCAGCCTCCTGGAACACGGAGCAGTCTGCCTGTCCCTCACACGACTTCATTATCTAGCAGGAATCCCAGTCATAACACACACACACACACACACACACACACACACACACACACACTCGCCAGAGCTGCCCCACCACATTGGAAAGGGAAGGGCTGTGCCCTTTCATCAGACTGGTAGACCACTGTCAAGCTTTCAATCTGCATGGAGGGCAGTGAAACCCACAGATAACTCCCTATGTATGAAAATGAGACCTTCTACCTAGACTCCCAACAGAATAGTCCCTTCACTTTAGATTGACCTCTGACCTCTCTTGGTTCAACCATGCCAGCTGAAAGGTCATCTCCCAAATGTAGGTTAGACCTTGTTTCCTGTTTGGAAGGAAGGACATAGTTCAAGGGGCATATACTGTAGGACCTACCCATGTCAATCAGCCCTCAGTCCAGAGGTGCTGGGTCTTCTACTGATGGTCATAGAGAAAGGAAGAAAGGTTGTGAAAAGCCAGGCACTTTCATAAAGCTAAATATGTACTCTCTAAAGACAGGCAGGGACTCACTACACAGCCCCAGCTCACCTGGAACTTCCTACGCAGACCAGGCTGGCCTTGAACTCACAGACATCTGCCTGCCTCGAGTACTGCGATCCGAGGTGTGCACAACCACATCCTGCCCTTACTCTTTCAGTAGCAAAATACTCATTCTTTTATAAGATGACGCCAGCAGAGGATAGTATCATTTTGTGAAAATCTTTCATCATGAAAAACTCCAGGCACAAAGTAGAACTGCACATAAATATACACGGGACTCCCACTGAGATCTAACAATCATCAATTTCATTCCTATTCAGTGAAAAGACATTGTAAATTGCTCCTAACATGGTTTTGCTAGTCCCCTAAATTCTCAAAGCATGAAAACGATTAGCTTAGACTATGCTACAAACGTCATAGACAAAGACAGGACTGACACAAAGTAAATGGTCTCCCTCAGGGTCTTCAACCTGTTACAATAAAACCGAAATGTGTGCGTGGCCATGATACTGCTGACAACTGACGCTCTCAACGCGCACTGCCCCCCCCCAACTGTCTGACTAGATTTACCTTGTCAGACTAAACATCAGCAATCTAGAATCTTCAGGTGTTTCCCTACGTCTCAGTCCAGAGTGTTTATGCACACCACTTGAGATCCTGCTATCCGACATGGGACAAAGGAAACAGCCATTACTTGTCACTAGGGCTTACTTCCTCCCATCCCACAGCCATTATCTCCAAGCCTGAAGTCCCCATGAAGAACTCACTTCCATCTCTAGGGCTCTGGGGAGTTCCTGGATCGGTTCTTTAGCCAGCACTTCCGGTCTTCACCCTCTCAGAGGACGAACAAAGCAAACCAGTGGGGATGAATACGGCCTCATGAAGGAGGTCTGGTAAAGGGAAAGCCCTGGGACCCAGCCATCCCGTTTCACCTAATCTTCATGGGAGGAAGTCAAATGACAAGCAGGCACCTTGGCCAGGTGCCCTGCACACCTGCTGCAGCACCCAGACCTGGGTGAGTACTACAGAGAGGTGCCCTGCACACCTGCTGCAGCACCCAGACCTTGGTAAGCAGCATGGCCAGGTGCCCTGCACACCTGCTGCAGCACCCAGACCTGGGTGAGCACTCTGGCCAGGTACCCTGCACACCTGCTGCAGCACCCAGACCTTGGTGAGTACCACAGGGAGGTGCCCTGCACACATGCTGCAGCACCCAAACCTTGGTGAGCACCATAGCCAGGTGCCCTGCACACCTGCTGCAGCACCCAGACCTTGGTGAGTATCACAAGGAGGTGCCCTGCACACCTGCTGCAGCACCCAGACCTGGGTGAGCATCACAGGGGAGGTGTCCTGCACACCTGCTGCAGCACCCAGACCTTGGTGAGCACCATGACCAGGTGCCCTGCACAC
This sequence comes from Acomys russatus, assembly GCF_903995435.1. Classification (NCBI taxonomy): domain Eukaryota; kingdom Metazoa; phylum Chordata; class Mammalia; order Rodentia; family Muridae; genus Acomys; species Acomys russatus. Next base: position 58,675,863 of record NC_067150.1, read on the forward strand.
CTGCTGCAGCACTCAGACTTTGGTGAGCATCACAGAGAGGTGCCCTGCACACCTGCTGTAGCACCCAGACCTTGGTGAGCACCATGGCCAGGTGCCCTGCACACCTGCTGCGGCACCCAGACTTTGGTGAGCACCATAGGGAGGTGCCCTGCACACCTGCTGCAGCACTCAGACCTGGGTGAGTACCACAGGGAGGTGCCCTGCACACCTGCTGCAGCGCCCAGACTGTGGTGAGCACCATGGCCAGGTGCCCTGCACACCTGCTGCAGCACCCAGATCTGGGTGAGCACCACAGAGAGGTGTGAGAGTCTAAAATGCTTTAGAGAACGAAGCCAACATACCTCCCTGTCCCCGGGACTCAGTTAACGAGGAGTTTTCTTTCTTTACACATGCTTACTTTCTTTCATTCAGTTTTTAAAGACTTACCTAAATTCTCAGTTTAGGCAGTATCAATTTCCCTGAAAAGATCCCGAGGAGTGAAAGAAGATTCTAGCAGCAATACCTAGAACAATAGGAAAAGTTGTTAAAAGCACATACAGCTACAGAGTAAAAAGTCTATACATTTGGTCATTTTCCCAACACTAAGAAGGAAAGGAAATAACTCCGGAAGCAATGAGTTTCTGAGACACCACATGTGCTGGGAATTTGCTGTGCCAACAGGGAATTGAGGTCCCAGGACACTTATGCAAAGACCAAAATTACATTACTGTTGGCAAAGAAACAGAACACTCCCCCTTCCCCTTCTGTGTTAGGAAGGCTTTAATGGATTTGAATTTAAACAAAAAACCAAATCCACGTGTCCTTCTTCCTGCACCCTGTCATCACGTCTAAGCTGACTTTAGACCCTGTGTCCTCTTCTTCCCCCACCCCCATTAGCATTTGGAACTGTCCTTGTCTCCTTCACTTCTCTCCCACTTAGTTCGTAGGACTCAATTATCAAGCAGTTCCTTCTCCCTTCGGCTTCTGTCATGCCCATCCCGAGGCCCTGAGAGCTCGCCATGTGATACCTCACACCAGGGAAACCCAAAAGACAGGAAGCACCATCAATTACAGATTTATCAAAACAGCCTAGTCGCAGTGACTAAACAGAGCAAGGTGAGAATGCGCAGAGATAGGTACATGCCACCAAGTTTGGGTAGGAATGAAAACCAAGTTAATGAATCATATGGGTTTATTATTTGGGGGCGGGACGCCACGTGTCTCCTCCAACTTATAAAAACATGAAGTAAAACTAGAATCAACTGATTCCCAGAGGAGTGTGTGTCTGAACGTTTTATAGTATTTGGATAACTGAAAGTGGAGGCTCTTTTTAAAGAATGAGAGCAAAATCTGGAAGCATCGAGGACTAAGATATTTGGCTTGCTACATTAACAACAAGAAACTAAAGTAGGGCCTCTCTGGTTGGGAATGCTTGCTGCTCTTGGAGAGTTCTGAGAGGGAGGTTCCGAGCACCGCCATGGGGCAGCTTCAGCCACCTGTAAGTCCAGCTTCAGAGGACCTGACGCCCTCTTCTAGTGCTACCTGCTCGAAAATGTGCGCGCACACATTCACACAAGGAAAAGTAAACCGTGTAAGTTACAAAAATTAAGACAAAAGATTCCACTGATAAAAATGAAAAATACTTATGCACAAGACAAAAAAGTTACTGTTCATAATTTACAAACCAATAAGGAAATTAATATTCCCCTTATGATAAAGAAAGCAATAATAAATTTTCCCTAATATGAAGAAATATAATAGCAGTTCACTGGAAAGGAAATATACTAAGTCCTGTGAACCTGTGAGTGGAGACGGATCACTTATAATTCATCTAATGTATGTGACCCCAGCTAAAGTCAGCTGGCCAGCTCCAGCCTCGCATCCCACAGGCAAAGAATGACTTCATGGGATAGGTAGAATCTTATAAACTATTTTTTATACTTATTTAGTTTATATGTGCTTGAGTTTTACCTGCATGTACGCATGTGTACCAACCTGTGTGTGCCTGGTGCCCACTGAGGTCAGACCAGGGCATTAAATTCCCTGAACTGGGGTTGAGAATAGTTGTGAATCATCCTGTGGATACTGGGAACCAAAGCCCAGGTCCTCAGCAAGAGCGACAGCTGCTCCTAACTGCTGAGCCTCCTCTCTAGCCTCCTGCAACTTCTACCTAGCAATGGAATTTGTGAAGAGATGAACTGCATAAAAACAGAAGCAAAAGGGGCCGTAAGTATCCAGGTGAGCCAGCCTACCCTTAAAATATTCTTTCTCAGTATGCCTAGCCATTGTATAGGTTTATCTTTATTAGATTATATTTACATATTAAAAGACCTCTTTTCCATTGAGATTATAAAATATTGGAACTTTATTTCCACAAGGGGCCCATTATGTTCGCTTTACATCTGGAAAACAAATGTATTCCTCTCCTTGCTTTATTATTAAAGGCTTGTAAGTTACATATCACACAAGCATCCCTATAATGCCATGATTATGAGCCTGGTTAGAAAGCCGTAACTGCTGATAGCTACATACTTGACTTTAAAGCATATTTCTAGCCATCCCCTCCCCCTTCACCTGCTAATGGCTCTCTCTCTCTCCCAGGAAAATGCCCATAGGAGAGAGACAAAAGATTTGTGCCACTATTTTGTTTCAGAGATGAGCTGTCATGCCACTTAGACTAAATACCTATGGCTCCAACACACAGTTCAGGAAACCCCACAGGTCACCAAAGCCAGGCAGCCTCCTCAGTGCCAAGTAAGTCTACACAGGGCCTGGTGTGTGTTGATACTTGTGAGACAGGGCTGGGGTCATGGCTCAGTGGTTCCAGTACTCAGCACACAGACGTGAGGATCGGAGTCTGGGACTCCAGAACCCTCGTGAATGACGGGTGGGAATGGTGGCCCGTCCACACTGCAGCCTCAGAGGTGCCGGGAGGGGAATCCCTAGGGCAAACCAGACAGCACACTCGGGATGTGACTGGGAGACCATGCCTCAGTGAGGAAACAGGGAAGGAGGTGACGAAGGATGGAAGATGATCTCTGACAATCAGGCCTTGGCCCGGTTCGTTTTTCTGTCAGCTTGAGTCATCTAGACAAGCTAGAGTCATCTAGAAAGAGGGAAACTCAACTGAGCAAGCCTCCACTGGACTGGCCCATAAGCGTTTTTCTCAGCCCACTGTGAGTGGTACCACCCCAAGGCAGGTGGTCCAGGGTTGTATAAAAAAGCATCCCCAGCGAGCAGCACTCCTCCATGGTCTTTGCTTGGAGTCCTTCCTTCAGGTTCCTGGTGGAGTTCTTGCCTTGGTGTCTCCCAGTGAAGGACTCCGATCACCGTGTGCATGCCAAATAAACCCCTCCCCCAAGCTGCTTTGATCATGGTGTTTTATCAGTGATGGAAACCAATGAGGAAAGGCCTCCACATAACTATGTGTACTGTGTATGCACACCCCACACATGCAAAGACAGATACTCATACACAAGCGTGCACGCACGTGCGCGCGCACACACACACACACACACACACACACACACACACACACACGAAAAAAATGAGATTCAATATTACATTTAGGTGAGGCATTAACATAGTGGCTCAGAAGGTGAAATTTCATCTTGGTTGAGCAATTTACTAGTCATTTGCCCTCGATGTGTCTTAAATTCTCTGGGCCAAAGTTTCCTGCTTTGTAATAAAACCAACCAACGGGGAAGAAGCAAGGCTGGGGAGAAGACATGGCTGACACAATGAGCAAAGGTCGGCAGTCACTGGAGCTTATCTGAGCAGCAGGCTCTTGAAGCAGAGATAGGCACGGCCTGCAGCAGAGACGCATTGTTCACTGTCTGATCTTAACAGGTCCCCAGAGAGCGCTGACACAGAACAGGCACAGCTATCTGTTTAAACTGCTTCCAGGTGATTCCTGTGGCGCTGGAGACGGAACTCAGGGCCTTGCTTGTGACAGGCCAGCCCTTCCTGTCACCAAACCATGTACCTAGCCCTGCTCTAAAATACTTTGTGCTAAACCTGAATAGAACCCCTTCAGGCTATCTGAAGAAGACGTGCATCAAACAAGCACTCTGTATTACCAGCTAGGGAGTCACTCGGCAGCTCCTTGCAGCCTGCTGTGTAGAAGACATCGTGAAACACTGGTTCATGTGATCAGAAATGAAGAAAAGCTACTAGCAAAAACTTCCAATTCGCTGCAAGCAACGGCATTGGTAGACAGGGCCATGCCGTTGATAAAGCTCCCCATCTGAGGCTGAGTTTCGACAGTTCCCGAAAAGCCACAGCTAGCATGACTTGATTCAGAGACAGCCCAACGGCAGGCCTGGAGGATGAGCTACACATGCAGTCTGTGAGCCTGCCTGCTTCCTCTTAGCCTAGAAGAAGGCACCTCCATCTGCCACATGGTCCTGGATCCCCCTCAGAGCCTCCGCCACTCTGCTGTGTGCCTGCCTGTCTATGGCAACCCGGGCATTTTGCAGCCCCAAACTAAGTAGAGTTTTCAGACATTAAGACTAGGCAAAGAGGAGAAAGCCTATTAAATATATAGCTCGGAAAGAGCAAAGTGCATTCTTGACTGTCATTCAAAATCACAAAATCCAAGAAGAACTAAGACAGAGGGTTCTTTGACAGCCCCGCACAGCAAGGGCGAGAATCCAAAGGAGAGAAAAAAGGCTGTAAGAATAAAACTTTTCCAACTCTCTCTAACTTCTATCCCTTGTCAGGCCTATTCTTCTCTTGTGTGAAGCCGCCAGACTATTTTCACTCAAAGGGCAGCTCTGTGAGTCCAGAGCACTGTGCCCGCATGCACATGTGCACTTGAGCACACGCACAGTGTACATACATACACACACACACAGTGTACACACACACACACACAGATAAATGCCTTTCAAGTAAAATAAAATTAAATCTTAAAAATAAAAAGTATCACATTCACAAAAGTTTCTTCATATGTATGGGAAGTGCTGCTTTTAACAAAAATTAAAGGGGTTCTCTAGAGGAGAAGGCTTGCTTTAATAAGCTAACTGTGATTATGACTAAACTACTCCAACAATTAGATATGCTCAGATTCCTGTATTTTTGTGGTCTACACCTTAGGACAAATGTTCCATGTACTACTTTGGAAAATGTCTTAATTAGTTCTTTTATGCTAATGATCATTGAAGGCATACTTTGCATTAACCAAATGACTAAAGACAATCCTGTAAATGATCAGTTAGTGGTGCACAGGATGTTAATGTAAGGTGTATGTTTTCTGAGAGGCCACGTGCGATGTTGCAATCCTTCTGTTTTGTTTAATTCCCTCTATGTGTGCTTTCCAGATCAAAACTCTGAGCTGGGCCGCGAAGTCTTTATTATTCTAGAATTCACTATCCTCTCTAAAAATTTAAAAACACTTAAACACCAATTCCTAGTATGTGCAATTAGAATGCAAATCTTTGAAAGAATAAGTGCTACAGTGGAAGTGAGAAGAATGCTCCACAGATGATATGATTACAGACGCTGGCTCAGTCAGTGAGGGGGTCGCCTCTATAGCTCTGTATCTACAGGTGGATGTGCACCCCTCACACATGCAAACACAGATGTGAGAAGTTGAGTGTGTCTAACTACAGGGGCTGGCTCAGTCAGTGAGGGGGTCGCCTCTATAGCTCTGCACCCACAGGTGCATGTGCACCCCTCACACATGCAAACACAGATGTGAGAAGTTGAGTGTGTCTAACTACAGGGGCTGGCTCAGTCAGTGAGGGGGTCGCCTCTATAGCTCTGCACCCACAGGTGCATGTGCACCCCTCACACGTGCAAACACAGACGTGAAAAGTTGAGTGTGTCAGTATTGTGAGTCTGCAAACTATTCCTCCTCCTGTCACAAATTCTCCTTACAGACTGACGCAGAGGTCCATCCTCTGGCGTGCATTTATATCAGCGTTAGGATGTTCCCTCTTATTCCTAGCACTTTCTCACATCCTTTAAAATTCTTACAATAGAAGAAAAAATATTTTCTTATGACTTTGTGTCTAGACCAACTGCCACTCTCAGTCCATGACTGTACCCAGCCGTTCCTAACTGGAGCCTAATTGACTGACAGGTCACTCGCTAACTCCAATTGCTCAGAGCTATGCACAGAGCTTTCTTGCAGTGACTCTCAGTCTTCCTAACACTGTGACCCTTTAATACAGTTCCTCATGTTGTGGGGACCCTCCACCATAAAATTATTTTGTTGCTACTTCATAACTGTGATTTGCTACTGTTACGAATCATACTATAAATATCTGATAAGCAACCCCCCCCCAAAGGGGTCTTGACCCACAAGTTGAAAACTGCCCTTATATTTTGGTTTTACAAGACAGGGTTTCTGTTGCAGACCAGGCTGACCTTGAACTCACATAGATCTGCCTGCCTCTGCCTCCGGGAGTGCTGGGATTAAAGGTGTGCACCATGTTAGTGAAGAAGCAAGTTAATTCTCTAGAAGTGTGAAACTATACAAATAAGCTTTTATGATTAATTTTCTAGGTTTGTATACACCATGGTATACAAACAAGTATTAGGAAGTACCTGATGTGTTACTAACCTAAATTTAATATACTGAATATAATAGTCACATAACCCTAAGGTGTCACAACACCTTCAAATGAACAAATGCAAACAAATGAAATTCTTTGCTAAATTCTCTGTAACTGTAATAAATACCATTACCAAAAGCAGTTTGGAGAGGAATGTTATAGTCTAACACTGAGGGGGGTCAAGAAAGGAGCTTAGAACACAGTGGCCTGGATGCAGGAACTGAAGCAGAGGCCGTGGAAGAGTGCTGTTACGCCTTGTTCTCCAAGGCTTACTTAGCTTGCTTGCTTAGACAACCTGGGACCATCTCCCCATCAGCGGCACCACCCACGGTACGCTGGGCCCTGGTGCACTGATCAGTTCTTAAAATGCCCCACAGGCTTGCCTACAGATCCATCTGGTGGAGGCATTTTCTCAGTTGGGGTTCCTTCTACCTAGGTGACACACACACACACACACACACACACCAAAAACAAAAACAAAACAAAACAAAAACTAGCCAGTACAAAGCCTTCTCGTATGTTTTGGAAAACTTTGGAATGATTTTTCTTTTATAGACGGCCAAGGATGGAAGGGCAGGGTAACAGTGCCCAAGTCACCAATTCCTGCTTTCTACTCAGAATCATAATTAGCAATAGTAATAGTAATTGAGGGATCCCCAATTAATGGCCAAGGGACTCTATCATAGTTCAGCTGTTTTTGATCCCTAGAGTAAACCTGCTAGGGGAAATATTTATTTAGGTTTGAAGAGGAATGTCTTGAATGGATCTAACAACTGTCAATAAAGCACAGTTTAGCCAATCAGCTGGGCAGAAAGACAGGCAGTGGAAGGCAGGACTTCCTGGAGAGGAGGAGGAGCCTGGAGTTGACAGTTGACAGAGAGGAGGAGGAAAGAAGAGGCCCAAGAAGGATCAGATTGGCAAATGCTTGGGATATATGTTATGAGGATTAGAGTAGATTAGTTTATTGTTTAAAAAGCAGCAGTTTAGATTCTGCCTGGCATAGTGCTTGCAGCTTTAAATTGTGTTTCAATCTCTTTGTGTCAGTTATTGGCTTTCTATGAGGAACAGATAAATTTATTGTAACAAATTAGCGCCCAACAAATTTAGTGTATCCATACCCTTGAAAAAGGATACTTTGTTACAGTTTGGGGGGGAGAGGAAATAGCTCCCTAAGAGATAACACAGATAATAAAATAGAGACTGCCATGGTTCCTCTCCAAGTCGCTATGGCAGAGGCTCCTGGATACTTTTGCCCCCCCCCCCTTTTTTTTTATTTTTGGCTTTTGCTGTTCAGGGAGAAAGGCAGAAAGCTGAGAGATGTCAGCCTAAATTACCAACAATGAGAGGGGAAGAAGGAACCAAACTCTTTTCCTTAGAGTTGATAGTAGTTGAAATTCAGAACTTTTAGCTGCAAGGTGTTTGTCAGCTCTCTCTAGAAAGGGTCAACCCATGAGAATTAGCAATAACTAAATTCAAAAGAATGGTGAACAGGGCTTCACTTACTGAAGCAGAAATTGGTACAACTGACCCATGACTTAGAAATTATTTTTTGTGTGAATTTTTGAATTTTACTTGAGATTTCTGTGAATTGTGACTGGAATTGAGACGAAATATTTGTGCAGGGTGGTGGTGGCACACACCCTTAACCTTAACACAATGGAGACAAAGACAGATCTCTGTGAATTCTAGACGAGCCTGGTCTCCACAGTAAGTCAGAGGATGACTCTCTGCTGATAAATTAAGTTACTTGCAGAGACTGCCTAGGATTTAAACTGACAATTTTTTCCTTAAATTTATTAAGCATGTTCCTTTATCTTAACAATTGATTACATGTCCTTACTAATCTAAAGGATAAATACACATCAATCTTAGGTTTATGTAAGGAAAATGTCACTGCTCTAAAAAGGCCAGCCAATCTCCTTTAAAGTGGAACTTCCATTGGGAGACCTGGTGCCAAAGGGTAATTGGCCTAGGAGATATGTTCTGTTGGTCTATGTAAGGACCAAGGTTGGGCAAGAGACAAACATGCAAGCTACATGCTTCCCATGTCAAAAACCCTTTATATGCTGAGTTGAGGTGCTGAGTTGGCATCTGGATTATCCCTCTAAAGGTGAGCTACTTTCATGGGGGACAGATGCTAGTGACACCAGATGCAAAAAGATACAGAGGACTTGCAGGTGACAAGGTACACGTCAGCTTAGTTAGGTACCAAAAACTACAATTCATATACATAAAAGGATAAGCTTAATGCCTTTTCTTTTGCTCAGGGCAACTGGCTTGTCTCTAAAACGGGATACATTTTCCTGGGAGACAGGTAATGGCCTGGCCTATACATCAGGCAACATGGAGCCTAGAAAAGGACATTTAGAACTAAAGGGTGAAAGTGTCCACCCCTTATGAGAGAAGGAGTGAGACAAAACCACCTGGAACAAATGCAAAAAAAGATACCTAGAGTATGCATCAATCCTAAAATGGGAGTTTATGTAAGTGTGAAAACCAAGGTACAAAATGCCTAGGGTATGCATAAACTCTAAAATGAGAGTTTATATAAAGTTTAAAGGTGGAAGCATCCATCCCCAATTAAGAGAAGGGTGAGACAAAAACAACTTCAATAAATGTAAGAGCCCAGGTACAAGATGCCTAGGATATGCATAAGTTTATTTAAGGCTTAATGCCTCTTTTGCTCAGGGCAACCTGTTTGTCTATAAAATGGGATACATTTTCTCGGGAGACAGGTAGCAGCCTGGCCTATACATCAGCTGCCACAGAGCCTAGAGAAGGACAGTTAGAACTATACAATCTTGTTTTAATTTCAATTAAATAATGATTGTACGTTCTTTGGTAATGGTAATATTATACTTCCCCTTTTAAAGAGGCCAAAATAAAACAGACCCAGACGAAAGGGAGACTGCTAACTTAAGTCAGTCTATACGTACATGAATTTAAACTATAGAACCAGCCTTGATTGTTCTGTGCATCCTGCACACCTCATGCATTTATAGCTTTAGAACTGCATGATGCTTGTAAGAAATTAAATATTTTCAGAACAAAAAGTACCAGACACTGATGCTGGATCAGACCTGGCAGGATGCATCCTCCAGGATGCTGAGATGCAGGATTCATCCTCCAGCATGCTGAGATGCTGACATGCTGTGTTCCTCATGTTCCATCCACAACTGCTTTGGCTGCTGTTCATCATCAGAACAGAACATCTCCCAGGACAGCTTTAAAGAAAGCTCCTGATTCCAATTGGCCCAGCATTTCAGATTGTCCCACACAGGACTTTTATTAAGCCTGAATATTTAGAGACTAGACCACAAATGCTATCTCTAGCTTGTTTAACCATTTTCTCATTTTTATTTGGGCCCCTTCATGGGTATTATTTGGCCCAAATCAGCCAGAAGAAGCCTTAAAAAGAGAAAGACGTCCCATTTCTCTTAAAGGGGGTATTGGGTAAGGTTTTGGGCTATGGGTGTTTATTTTAATTGGGAATTGGTTATGTTATTATTGGTCTTATTCAGAGAGAGAACGAGATTGGACTCATGGATTTTTCTCTAAGAATATAGAAATATATAGGAATGATAGGACAAAAGGTAGATTATTGAATCTACTCTTCAACTTAAGGCATTAATTGTTACTCACAAGGCTATTTTTAATTCATTGGTATAAAAAATTATATTTGATTTAAAATAAGTTTATTTTTAATTCATTGTACTATTCAATTTTATCCCAAGAACAGCCTAGGTTCAATAGATAGATAAGGTAAAATATTTAGATAAGGTCTTCAAAAACCTCAGAGACCTACAGAATACGGCTTTTAAAGACTTTTTTTATTGTTTTGAAGATTCTTTGAAAATGAGACAGTTTCACTCCTGGCAACACCCAGCCTGCCTCAAAGAAGGTAATGAGCATCGAGAAACCTCCTTATGAAGATGACTTCAGATGTGGCAAACTAGCCACTGGTCAAAAGTGTCCTTGTTTTCTGCCGCAGACAGAATTCTGCCTGAAATGGGCAAGCTTGGATGCAGGTGGAGTTGATGACCAACTCTGCCAAGACAGGGTGGCAAGTCCTCAACAGTCCCCACTTCAAAAATATGTCTGTCAGATATACTGAAGACGACGCTCTAACGTGTTAAAGAGTTTTGAATGACCAGGCAGCAAAGTGCCCCTGACATTTTTTTTTTTTTTTTATCATTTTGGAAGCTGTTAACCTGCACTTCCTGTTTACTCAGGTAATTAATTTTATTCCCTCCCACGTCCTTACTTATGTCTACCATCAACTTCCTACCTGGAGTGAGCAGACATGTGTTCATGTCCCCAAGAACGGTGTCACCTAACACCTTGGCTCTGTGAACCAACACATCCTACCCCAAAAGCAACGCTCAATCCCAAAAGGTACTAAATAAACAAATAAATAGATAAATAAATAAAATCAGCGGGCATCATGGAATCTGGTCAGCTCCATGGCAACCCAAGATGGATAGCACAGGAAATAACCTGGGGTCATTGGGGAAGATGATTTGGTCAGTGGAGGGCGAATGAGACAGTCAAGTAGCACTGTGGAAATCAAAGCCACTTGCTTTTCATAAATAAGAATCGGTCTCCACTTGGCCTTGATTAGCAGCTATTGAAACCCTCAAAATCAATCTTTCAAAACTGTGGAAGTCAGTTTCCATGAGTTAACAACTAGCTTATTTTCCAAAAAGCTCAACCCTCTCTCTTTTCCCAGGGCCAGTGAGTCTCTGCCTAGTCACTATGATTCAAAGCATCCAGACGCCAGCACCTGGGTGACCTTCTACCACTGAAAGCTCCTTTTCCTCTCAATGGGCTGTGAAAATGAATTCTCCACCCTGTGCCTCCTGTGTCTGTCCCCGATTTTCATCCCCAGCTCCCACTCTGCCTTCCACAGTGTCTTCTCTGTTGGTATTTTCTGAATTTCCATGGGTCTAAGACATTCCCTGCATCATTTTTCAATCCATTGGGGCATGTCTTCTGTGTCATTCCAAACACAAAATAGTTAAGACTATAGCAAAGCAGGTATACGCAAACACCTGCACAGAGCCTGGTGTCAATGGGCAGAGGCCAGGGCATTTCTGAGCCCTTACACTAAGCTGTGTATGCCTGGTGGTGCCGGTCTCCCGCTTACCTCCCTCCTGTCACCTGCAGCTATCCGGGCTTTTTCACTCATTGCCAAGCCAACAGCTGTGGATCCACAGACCCTGTCCTCCCCGTGTGCATGCGCTAAGCAGAACATCTCTAGGAGCTCAGGATTCAGGGTGAGGCCCCTTTCTGTGTCTCTTCAAGGCACTTCCCAGCGTGGAACATCTGCTTGAAAATGCTTCTCAGTTCACAGTAGCTTTCTTGGGTGATGACATTTCAGAAGTTATTTTTCTGTCACTTCATATACCTTATACGTAATTAAAATTTTGTTTAAAAACCCAATATAGGGCCAGCAAGAAAGCTCTGTAGGTAAAGGCATGTGTCACCAAGGCCAACAACCTGTGCTTGAGATCCAAAATCCACAAGGTGGAAAGAGAACCTAATGCTGCATATTATCTTCTGACCTCCAAATGCATGTCCTGGCACACACGTGTGTGCATGCATACAAGTACGGCCAATCAGTCAATACAAAAATACGTCAAAGAGTTCAAGCCAAATAGATCCAAACTAGCTGGAGCTGGTGACACATCAGGGAGGCTTCAGACCAGCTGCAGCCTGGACTACACAGTGAGCTCTTCTCTATAGCAGCAGAAGCAGCAGCAGCAGCAGCATAATTGGGCCTGGTGGCACAGGCCTTTAATCTCAGGACTTGAAAGGCAAAGGCAGGTGGATCTCTGTGAGTTCAAGGCCAGACCGGTCTACATAGCTAATTCCAAGCAGGAGGATCAGAATTTCAAGGTTATCTATGGCTATATATGTAATCTGAAGGCAGCCTGGGCTGCATAAAACTCAGCCACAGGAAACTAAAATAAAAATAAACAATACAAAGAATGCATCATAATGAAACCCTATATCCAGCTGGTAGCCACGTAGAATGTTTCACCTCGGTTTCTTTCCTCCTCTTTTTTTTTTTTTTTTTTTTTAATTTAAGAACCTGTGAAAACAATCAGTAGGAAGCACTCCACGGTTTCCCTGGGCTAGCGATCCACAGTAAGACACACTCTGGACAGGGTAGAGCTCTGAGCATGCACAGGCAGGAAGCCCGCATGCTGCTGGCTGGGTAGGGTGTGAAAGCTCTTTCTTTAACTTTGGACAGTTCCAATCTGCACTGACTCCACCATGCCTGTAAGAGTGGCCGCCCTCTTTCCTCAGCTGCACCGTCTTCTAGCTGCTAGCCAGACAACTTTCATCCAACGCCCCTCTTATTTCCTCCCTGCTGGCGGTGGAGGCTATTTTTAAGTAAATGTCATGTATCTTATGATTTCTACATACATTTTTTTATAAAACTAGTATTCTTAATCATACTGAAGCGGCTTGCACTCAGAAAATACAGATTTGATTTGCATCAAATAAAACGGCAGGCATGTTATTTGTTCGGCTGCTGTTACAGATGAGGCAAGCATGACCAAGCAGGCCTGAATGGCCCAGGTGCTGATTCTGCAGAGTTCCTCCCCTCAGAGACCTTGCGCCCAGGGGAGGAAAGCAGGGCTCTGGGAACCAACAAATATGAAGATACTATTATCTTTTATAGTTTGAAATATAATTGAGATGTGTGGTTTAAATAAAAAAAATAAGTTCACCTTTTAAAGAATGTGCAATCTGGGCTAGAGAGATGGCTCAGAGTTTAAGACTGCTCTTCCAAAGGTCCTGAGTTCAATTCCCAGCAACCGCATGGTGGCTCACAACCATCTATAATGAAATCTGGTGCTCTCTTCTGGCCTGCAGGCAGAATGCTGTATACATAATAAATAAATAAATCTTTAAAAAAAAAAAAAAAAAAGAATGTGCAATTTATGTGCTTTGCATTCTAGCCTCAGGATAATGTTCCCTCAGGTTCATTTTCTTTTCCATAGCAGTGCTAACCCATCTCAGTCAACATCCCATCAACAGTATTATTTGAGCATGACCCCAAAGTGAAAATTAATTCACTTGGAATTCCTTCATCAACTATTTTGTACACTTGCCCAAATTAAAATGTAAAGATTAAAGTGTTCCAATAAAACAATCACAGCTACTTCGAACACAGAACATGACATCATCACCAGCGAGACCTCTCCAGGCTGAGTTACAACATTTAACTTCTTTCTACTTGGAAAGCAATTCTCATTTCATATTTTTTTTAAATCTCAGTAAGTCCCATATTTGTTTGTTTTCAACCTCTCAATCAGAATGGGATAAAACTACTCCTCACTGATGCGGCCTTGGGATTCTAGAATTTCATGCTATGTAGCTTGAAAAATATTCCAAACATCATTCTACCATAAGACAAGGGAGGGCTCAGCATCTCTAGAAGGACAGTGGTCACCTGCCACCTGCTACTGCTACCTGTGCAAGAGCAAACCATCAAGACCAGTCAACGTCCAGCAGGCAGCTAACTGGGGGTGGGGGTGGGGTGGGGGCGGGGGTGGGGGCAGGGGTGGGGGTGGGGGCAGGGGTTAACAAAGAACAAGAATAAAAGGCAAGAAAGGAACATGAAAGAAGGACGAAGAGATGGGGGGGGGGACCGGCGTCGGGGTGAAGGAGAAGCAAGCGTGGGGTGTGGTGGATCAAGACACAGCAGAAACACGTAATACACTGCCAAAGAGCCATTAAAAGATATTTTAGTCAGTTAAAAACTAGTTCGAGACCAGCCTGGTCTACAAAGTGAGCCTAGGACAGCCAAGGCTACATAGAGAAACCCTGTCTCAAAAAACAAAAAACAAAACAAAACAACAACAACAAACCCTATTGCTTTCCCCCAACTCTCCTGAAAAAGAAGAAAAAAAGAAACTGCACCTCCTTTTAGGTCACTTCAGAAGCCCGGATCTAGACCACTTCACTGGAACCCCTATTTCCTGGGGTGCTCCCTTTCCATTTGTAGGAGGAGCTTATGGATAAGGAGGCCAAGACTCTAGATGTGCAGAGAACTCCAACCCCAGAGAGGTGAATGGAACAGAGCTATTCCCAAGGTCTAGGCGGGACCAGGATCTGTAATATGTTTTACAACTCTAACCAAAATGGTGTATTTCTTTAATAGTAAAGCCACATGAGTTACAAAGCACACAGTAATATAATACAGGTTCAATGGATCCTGATTTCAGATATAAATATACAGATGAACTGAAGTTCATGTTTGCAATGATCTTCTGCCTTATACCTCAACTAAACAAAAGGCCAACTACAAATTACATATACACAAGCTCATAAACTGCATTTCATTGCTGGTGTTATGGCTCATGTGGGGTACGTGTGCTCCTATGTGTGTAAGTGAGTACATGCATGTGGGAAGTGCTGAGAGGTGAGTGTTTGCCATCTTCTTCCACTACCTTACAGCTTGGTTTTGGAGACAGGATCTCTCACTGCACCAGGAACTCACCATTTGTCTAGACTGGATGCCCAGTGAGCCCAGGGGATGCTGCCGCCTGCCTCCCCAGCCCAGGGGCTATAGACAACACGGCTGCAGCTGCCTTTAAACCTTAGCTGGAGATGGAAACTTCAGTTCTCACGCTTGCACAGCGAGCACCTTACCCACTGAGCCAGGTCACAAGCCACTGAGCTGTCTTTAAAAGGGCTCTCGCCCTAAAAGGTTCTAGGTGAGGAAGCAGCCTCCCAAGTCAAGTCTGCACAGAGAATTCTGGGAGACCTCAGAACACACAGATACTCCCTAAAGAACTCAGTGGAGACAGGGATGCAGATGGTTTCTCAGAGTGAGGAGGAAGCAGGCAGACTCTTCAAACAACTTCTGTTAGGAGCCACTTTAGTTACATTTAGTCTCAAAGCTCCTCGATCCCGGGTCAAGGATGGGGCTTCTGGAAGGAACCAAGGGCAGTAATGACAGCAGAGTGCCTGCCTGATTGAGCTCCAGTCACTTTCCAGTGTTAACCAGCTGCCTGTGAGCCGTTGTGAGGTGTCCTTACCTGTGAAAGACACTGAGGAGCACACTTAATCCTAGTTTCTCCAAGGGCTCTTAATGTTGGGAACAGGGTCTAGGACTAGGGCAGGGTACAGTTTTCAATCAAATACCGCGCGCACGAGAGAGAGAGAGAGAGAGAGAGAGAGAGAGAGAGAGAGAGAGAGAGAGAGAGAGAGAGAGACTGAGTAGATGAGAGGAGACGATTCCTCTAGAAAGGAAAGTCAAAACTCTGTCACAGTCAGTGCTCTCCCCAGCCTGGAACATCTGCAGAGCAAGAGATGCCCTCTCTGGGAGTGGGGTACCCAGCGGAAAAGAGGAGCATGCTCTCTGAAGAGTGATGTTGCATGCGCCCCACAGGCACCCCCGCACAGGTCACAGAGACACCCCGAAGAAGGCTATGTGGGAACAAGATGGTGGGTCTTCGCTGGTGTTCCCACTGATCTCTAGCAGTGCGTGCAGAGTGTTATGCTAACCTGAAGGTGGAGGAGGCCCATACTGCCTGCCACCTCCAAGGGCTAAAAAGACGAGGCACAGGAGAAGCCACAATCTTTCAAGGGATGCCAAGCAAAGAACAAAGAGAAACCAGGGTACATAGAGAGTATAATGGGAGAGGCCCCCATAGGGACACTGCAGTGACATCACAGCTTAGTTGAAGGGGATAACCAAGGTGGCATATCAAGAGGGGCGTGGTTTCTATGGAGACCACACCTAGCTCTGGGTTGCATTATGAGAACTGCTTTCTGACAAAGAATAAGCATTTCTAGAGATTCAAGATCCACTTTGGGTTTTTTTTTCCCTTGTGGGGTGGGTGGTTAGTTTACAGAAGGTGCTATCTCTAAGAGCCAATGTGGGCATAATGCCTGTGAGAAGGGACGAACTCCTTAGCAAGCTAGAGGTACAGGCCAAGCGGGGGACAAGGAAAGTTGGGGAAGAGGTCCTAGGTCACGATGGGGAGGGATACAGCAGGAAGAAGTGAGAGCAAAGGGCAAGCAGAACAGGATACAGAAGTCAGCACTACTCGTGAGTACGGTCCATGAAAATCCCCCTTCCCAGCCCAGCAAAGTCAACTGCAGCCAAGGAAAGACCGCAGCCTTTAAAGTCATCTGCAGGAAATATGAACTCTGCTTTGGCTGTTCACAGCTGGAACACACAGAAGCAGGGGCACAACACTTACATGTACATGCCTGAGGTCACTGCGAAGCTTGATTTAAAAGGCCTCATTTAAGTGGTGGAGAGCGGACAGTAGCCCACTAACGGCAGGCCAGCCAGGGCCACTAACAGCTGACCATTTCCCTTAGGAGAAGGCTGTCCCTTGTGTCAAGCCAGAGAACCTGGAAGGAACAACTGTAAGAGAGTAAGCTGGCAATCTAGGTTCTAGAAAGACCCATCTGGCACAGCTCCTTCACCTGTTAGCACACAAAAAGCAAGGAGAGTAAAAGATGGCTTCTGGTTCCCCTCCTGCCCTAGAGGCTCCGATTAGATGAGGCTACGAGTGGCCTGAAGGACATGCATGCAACATGCAACGATGGTCACATTGAAAAAAAGAGCCTCCGTCTTCTAGAGCTGTTCACTGAAACTCACAGAGCGAATGCTGTGACTCAGCGGTTCACCGGAGTAGGGGACGGGGGCGGGGGCGGGGGTGGGGTCAGGGGCGGGGTGAGGTCACACAGGAAGGTGAGCTGTGGACACTTGCTGAATAGTGCATGGAGATTATTATATGCTCTATTTGAAATTTCCAAGGAAAATCTAAAAGCAGACAAGCAAAGGGGAGGCAGCCGAAAAAGGGAAGTGGTTATTTTTCAGTTGTGGGTCTGTGTGAATTTGCATATGCGCGTGCGTACATGTCTGTGCTGGCGGGCTTGCATGTGCGCATGTCTATGAGGAGGCCAGAGGCTAATGTCTGGTGGTCTTTTCTAATAATAGTCTATTTTATCTTCTGAGGCACAGATTTTTGACCCTGTCTAAATGCCCAGCTTACCCTGAGGGCTCCTGTCGGCCTCCCAGGCGCTAGGGTTACGGCGCGGGCCACCACACCCAGGCGCTAGGGTTACGGCGCGGGCCACCGCACCCACCAGCTTTGTTATGGGTGTCCCAGGGGTTTCATCTTCATACACACTACACCATCTCGGCAGCCCAGAAATACTTCAGTCGTAAGTGACTGTATCACTGAGACGTTTTGTAAAAACCCTAAACTCCAAGATGTGCACTTTAAAAGGAATGCAATGCTTGGGTCTTAAAGGCGGATTGGCAGTTCCACGGGGACGGAGCCTTTTCTTCACGTTTCTAAAGCAACAAGACTGGCTGGCGGAACATATGTGCAGTCATGCTTGAGGAGGCCCAGGAACTACGTCTGCCCAAACACTGTAACAGCCTGCCATCAAAGGGCAGCGCCTCTGCCTCCAGTGACATAAAGTAAGTCTGACTGAGTCATAGGCGTGATGGGCAATAGACTCCTGTCACGCTTTGCTGGCCAGCTGAGGAAGCTACAACTGGAGGTGCCGAGTGTCAGGCTCCTCTGTTAAGCATCATCTTCCCTGTGATTGGCACGCCCTGTTTAAAACTACCACAGAACGGCAAGAAGAGGCGGGTAAACAGCTCATGCCTGTCCGGAAAGGCAATGGCCAACACGGATCTGATCCTGACTAGCCATCCTTGTTCCTGTGAGAATCACAGCGTAGCCATGCTCACTGCTGCTAGGGCAGAAGCTGCCTCTCAATAGGAATCAAGGCTGAGGGGCACAGACACACCACCTGCCGTCACCAACCAAGTCTTCCGTGCTCCTGGGATCATGCTGGCCACTTTGAGGAAGACCACCTTAAGTCATGGCTCCCAAGGAAGGGGAAGACATTGTCTCCCTGGGGACATGTTGGAATCGTGGAAGCTGGGACTTGAGGCACCTGAAGGGTGAAGGTCAAGGTCAGCCCCAGCTCCATCCAATGCGCAGGATGGTCTCCCACAACGAAGACTGATTTAGTCTAAAGTGCCAACAGGGTAACGTGAAGAAGCCCCAGTTAAAACAAGGGAAGAGAGAAAAGAGAAGGCTCAGACTTGCTTGGCTGGGTGTGGAGGGAAAGAGGAGAGGGAGGCAGAAAGGGCTACCGCCTGCTTGTGTGTTCTCGTGTGGGTGCATGTGTGCAAGAGCATGCTCATGCAGGGCACTGCGTATGCACAGGCGCCCACAGGCATCTGTATGTGATGCAAGTGAGTGGAGGCCAGAGGCTGACTTGGTGTCGTCCTCCATCACCTTCTACTATGAAACGGGGTCTCTCAATTGGCCTGAGGCTCACTGGCTAGCAAGCTCTAGGGAGCCTTCTGCCTCTACCTCTCTAGCACGTTGGCTACAGGTGCACGCTGCTGTGCCAAGAAAAAAAAAAAAAAAAAAAACAACTAACATGAGTTCTGGGGATTGGACTCAAATTGCAAGCACTTTACCAGGCCGCTGTGTCCCTAGGGGTGACCTTGAACTTCTGACCCTCTGTCATCACCTGGGATTACTACTAGGCTCCAGCCCCTGGGACATTGCCTTCCTAATGCCCCTTACACATACATTTCTAGCAGCTTTGAAGCCATGTGTTCGATGCCATGCCTTCTGGTCTACCTCTTATTTTGTCCATAAGGGAGGGTAGACTTTTGAGGGACAACGGCTGCCAAGACAAATATTTGCTTTTTTCCAACGGCTATGTTTACCCAAGATTATTCTGTTCTCGGTGAAGTGGAAACCAACTGGTTACTGACACAGTTGGGACACAGCCTTACAGCAGCCCGGCACCTTCTCCCACGTGCAGCAGGTGGAAGAGGGCCCAAGGGAGGAACGTTCTAAAACCACCTCAGCTTCTCAGAGGAGATGCTTTATGACCACGCTTAATGCACGAGGCAGTATTGCTAAGGTTTAGCAGGGCAAGAGAGCCCTCGGAGAAGGAAAGAGAAGGAATAGAAAAATAACAAATGCCAGGGTGTAGAAAAGAAGGAAGATAGACAGACACAGGTAAGGCTGAAGAGCTGAAGCGGAGGTTTGGCCTAAAGAGGGCAACAAGGAAGACAGCACAGCCACTGCTCCAGGCCACAGCAGCGTGGCTTGCTGATCCGCTCATCACTGTACCCACAACTCACCTGCACCCTGAGCAAAAGCAGCTCCTCCCAGGAATTACGCTGCTTCCACGCACATACGCTAAACGCCAACATAGTAAATAACTAATGAAGTGAAACCCGGTGTACCTACCCTACAGGGTCGCAAAGTCCCTCCCATACCACCGAGCTTCTGCTTTCAGAGACATTCCCCTTTACCACAAAAATTCCGTCATGGTGGGTAGGGGGGGAGTATAGGCCACCTCAAAGAAATAGGCTTTCCCACAAGGGCCACCGAGGAAGGCAGCTGCCACACAACTGCTGATAAGTGACAATATCAGACTCCACAACAAACACTCCATTTACTGACTAGCTGCCCCCACACCCATCTCTCCACCCAGGCCTTATTAGCGCCCCATGGTTAATAAGGAAAGGACTCTGGGGGGGTACCCCACTTCCTGTGACCCACTCCTGCTACACAGAAGCTCAGCCTTCTCATCTCTAAGCCTCTTATCTCCAATCCCATAATAAAACTCCTTTCTAAACTCACCTTCCTGTTTCCTGTGAACTTCATTCCTCTAGCTTCTAAGAGCTGGAAGCCACCAGCTTGGGGCACCTCCAGTGGTCACTGAGTACCCTCCAGTGGTCACTGAGTACCCTCCAGTGGTCACTGAGTACACCCAGCACCTTCACTCCTCAGGCCATGCGTATCCAGCCCAGCTCACACACATGGAGCGGTCCCTCTCTGTGCAATCCGTTTCATGCCCTTGGAGCTGCCCAGTGTCCAGCTCTCAGAACAGGCAGCTCAGGGTATAGGGGGTGCTCCTTCCAGAGGCTTCCTTCCTCCTCTAGCCCCGGGAGGCTCAGGCAGGTGAGGCTAAGGGAGCCCTGAGAATTCAGACCAGCTATGTCATCCAAAGGACAACCCCACAGCATAGCCAAAAGAAACTAGGATTCCCTGTGTCCTGGAGCTGAACACCACCCCAAAGAAATAAATCTTTCCACAAGGGTCACCGGGGAAGGCAGCCGGTGTACAACAGACTGCACAATGAACCTTTACGGGGCACTGTGGGCATGCCACGCACAATGCCTACAACAATTCTCAGAGCTAACTACTACTGGGCTTGGATTTCCCCCTTCCCTGCCTTCTCTTCAAATTGCTACTTACTCTGAATGGGCCCCAAAATAACCTTTTAATGCTACAAGTTAAAAAAAAAAAAAAAAAAAAGATGAGGTTGGCTGGAAAGACACATGCTAAATTTGGGATGAGAGAGACTAGCTGGGGCCCTGCACTAGGATGACATGCAAGGGAGAAGGGCGGGGGATGGTGCCTTGGTCAGCATGCCGCTTGTGCTGGCTGCTCTTGGGTAGCAACTTGACTACATTTGGAATTAACTGAAGCCCAAATGCTGAGCAGACCCAAGAGGGATTTTTTTTTTTAATTAAATCACTTAAAATAGGAAGACTCGCTTCTAATCCATTTCTTTGAGGTGGGAAGATACTCTCCTTTAATCTGGGCCACACCTTCTGCTGTCAGCCTATGTAATGGACACTCACGTAGCCTGGAACCGCAGCCTGTATGTTCTGGTCCTCTAAAGCACCCTCATTAACACACTTCTTGAGGAAAATGACCAGGGACAGTATTTGGGACTTGGCCCCAGCTCACCCACCAGTCACTAGAGAGCCCATGTTTTCAAGCCCTCTTAACACTATATTCAGCCTTGCCTGGCCAAAACCTTTATCCCTTTCGCTCCTTGAAGCAGGCTCTCTTCCCCAGCGGAAGCCCCCACTGGGTGGGAGGCTACAGGGTTCCTTGCCCAAGGCACATTCTCGCCCAGTCCCCTTTCCTACCCCTGTGCGTGTTTATGGCCTTTAATTAAACAATATTAAGGTACATAAAATGTTAACGTCTGGATAATGGGCTCAGGTAACTCAATTTGGTAGAAGATAATGACATTTAAGCAAAGAGTTACAACGTAAGGACAAGGGAAGAGGGGGATTCTAATTGCAGTCCACCTGCAGTGCAGGCAACCCCTCCATAATTGCAAAGCCTCTCCCAAGCCCCAACGAGTCAGTTAGGAACCACGACCCCTCCTCCCCCACACCTCACTTTAAAGCATCCTCCTGGTAGTCCTCCTCAAAAATCCCAGAGGACATGGCCACCCGCTTATGTCTCTGCCTTTCCCCCAGTGCTCATGGCCGCCTTCCCTCCCATGCTCGGGCAGTTGCACGCTGACAGGACAGGTGCAGAGTTTTAAGGAAAGAGCTCTGGCAAGGTACTGCCAACACCCTTGAACACGCCCAGCACCCTGAGTGGGAGTTGCAGACATCACAACAGGAAGTTGTACTGCGTGAAGCACTGTCTTCCAGGTTCTTTCCTTAATAGAGGAATCAATAGAGCTTCACGACCTGCAGGCAACGCTGCCTAAATTCACTAGGCTCCATACTCTCAAGTGGACATGATCAGAATATTTGATTAGCATGGAGGACGGCCTGGGTGTTCGATTCCCAGTGCCACACAAACTAGGTATGGTAGTGTACGCCTGTAAGCCCAGCACTGGGGAAGTGGAGGCAGGAAGCTCAGAATTTCAAGGTGACTGAATGAAACATGGTGAGTTTGAGGGCAGCCTGGGCTACTCTGCCTCAAAAGACAAGAAAGGAAAAATCAAGACTCTGTTCCCAAGGCTAGCCCTTGCTGCCCGGGAATTTTAGGAAGGACCCTTCTTCACAAGGGCTTGCTTCTTCCCTCTTCAACGTCACCACCCACTCCGACATACCCACAAGTCCTCTGGGCCCCTGTTTTTGGAACCTGCGGGACTCCCTTCACCTCAATGATTTTGCTACCATCACAGGTTGCGCACCTCACTTTCCATCTCTCACTGGAATGAAGGCTCCAAGAGGGATCGGGGCTCTGCTTTAAGTCACTCTTGGGCATATCATCAAGGCTACATCAACATCCTGCTCATACAAAGCTAGCTCTCCAACACCCCCCCATGTCCCCCAGTGCTCCCCGAACCTTTGCTGTCCTGTATCTTCCATATCTCCTTAGCACCCTAGCAGCAGCCATACAAACCACAAACCTCCCTTTAGTCCCACTTTACAGGTGAAGCAGATGAGGCTTAAAAGATTAAGAGAGAGGCGCATGTGGCTGGCAAACAGCACAGGCATCCAGTTCCAAACTTTAGACCTTGGCCATACAATCTAGCAGGCCTAGAACCTTCCAGAAGGCAGGAAGTGCATTTTCCCACTCCTTGAAAGTTGCTGGCCTCTGCTGTGCATAGCAGACATGCAAACACCAGCCACTGCTGTGCGCGGCAGACAGGCAAACGCCGGCTTAAGATGTGGAGATTCTGAGGAGCTTCTGGGCAGAGACAACCCTGATGTCTCTTTGAAGGCAACCCCAGAGTCAGCTGGAGGCGGCCAATAAAAATAGTTTCACTTTTTTTTTCCTTTCAAATGAACATTTGGCTATGTAAGGAATTTAAGGCCCCATCTGTTGCCAGTGCCCCCGTAATTAATTAGGAAGTGGTATGTTAATTGTTGCTCTTAAACATCCATTAGCATAGAGCCCCTGAACCCTCTACCAGGCAGAAATATCCTAAAGCTGTGTCACAGATCACCCGCCCAAAACCTCCGTGAAAAGGCAGATCTTCTATCACCATAGTGTCACTCACGATGCCTTTACCTTGGTTTCAGTTTAAACTTCAATGATCCTCTAAGTTAGGTGACTTTGCCATCATCCCGAGTTAGTAAACCCTTCTTAGAATGGGGCTTCTGACCGTCATTCATTCCTGGCCCTCAAGGGACTTCTGTCCAGAGGGTTGTCTGGAAGCCCCCAGCAGGAGCTCTTGTACTGTTTAACACTTGTTAACAGCTTGTCTGGTCTTGCTGCTGGTGACTCTCTGGCAAGCTGACACACACAAATTAGCAGCTCCTGCGGGCACCCCAGCTCTCTGGGGGCTAATTACCCAGGAGACAGTGAGATATTTATCAGCATTTCTGGTGCATGCTTGTCGATGAGGAGAAAGCAGCATCTTCCCTAGGCGTGAGAGACAGCCAGGGGAAAGCAGGGGACAGGGGAAGGGGCAGGACTCTCACCTTCCAGTCTGGTTCAGCGGAGAATCAGGAGGTCTACGGATTAACCACACTGGGTTATGGTCTGTGTCCCCTTCCCAACAGGATCCGGCAATTCTCTGGGACTCTCAGAAACTCCATTCAGAGTCAAGTACACATGCTAGCCTAGAGCTCCTGGGTTTACATACTCCAAGGAAGCCATCGGGACATCCTGTGGTCTCACCAAGTAAGGGGTGGGGAAGTGGGGGAGGGGGGGTGAGGTGCGGGGAGACACTTAGCAGCACTTTGAGATACAACTTGAAAGTCACAAAAATGGTGCCTATGGCTAAAATGTGAGGCATTTAACTCTCTTGAGAGGTGCATACTCACTTCCGTATGCCCTATTCTTCCCACAGTCTCTCTCTCTGTCTTAGCCCCCATGAGCTTTGTTAGAAATAAGAGTCTCTTCAAGAAAACCATACCCATGGTCTTGGGTATCTTCATTTTCTTCCTCGGCTTTTTTTTTTTTTTTCCTTCACTCTCTTAACCCTTGTGTTCAAAATCTCTCCATATATTTTAAACACCTTTTTCATAAACTCTAACTGTGCTTCATACCAGTTTGTCTTAAAAATGCCTTTCTGCATCAAAGCCAAGAATTCCAGCTTGCCTCCACAAAGGTCAATGAAAAAAAAAAAAAAAAAAAAACCACCACAACAAAAAGAAATCAAACAAACACTTGTGCTGTTGTGGTTGATAACATGGAACAGTGTCTCTTTCTGGACCTTTAACAGAAGACTACGCAGCTTAGGATGCGTACCTGAGGCCCTTCACCCAAGGATTTTCTTTGGAAGGCAGTGTTACAGAAAGCTTGAAGGGATCACAGAGGCATCGCAGGGAAGGTGTGAAAGACACACAGAGGAGAGAAATGATGGTAGCCTGTGCACCTGGCCCAGCACATGCACAAACCATCATGAAAAGGAAAAGAGATCTGAGCTTTAAGAGACTGGGGACTTCTGGGGAAGCCTGGAAGGGGCCTGGCCAGGAAGAAGTAACAGAAAACTTGGGACAAGAAGCTGACCACTGCCTACGACTTGCATGGCTTTACCTCACCCTAAGAGCTGGTGCAAAGTGATGACCACACCCCAGAGCAGCGGCTCTTAACCCATGGAGGTGAATGACCCTTCCACAGGGGTTGCCTGTGGAACCCCTAAGACCATCATAAATATCAGATATTTACAGCATAAATACAACTCACAGGTTCGTAACAGTAGCAAAATTACAGTTAGGAAGGAATAACAAAATTCTATGGTAGGGCTCACCACAACATAAGGAGCAGTATTAGAGGGCCACGGCGTGAGGAAGGTTGAGAACCACTGCCCCAGAGACCCCGGGTGTGAGCAGTGACTTGGTCATCCTGTGCTAAACATCACTGGGTTCCTGCCACTTTCAAGTGAAATAGGTATGCAGCAGAGAGATGTGGGGGTAAAAACAGAGCCAAGAGATAGAGAAAAAGTCAAGACGCTAAATAGGTAGGAGCAAGACATTGAATGTATCTGAAAAGCTGCATAAATCGGCACTAATAAAAAAGAAAAATAAAACATATAAGTTGCTTAAGAAATAATATTGAAAAGAAAAAGAGATGGTATTGCCAGCTGTTCAGGTTTATCAGGATCATGAATCTGAGCAGAAACTGGCTTTGGTCTTGAGGAGCCTGTAAATTAAAAAAGGAGTAAAGAAAGAGAGATGTGGGCTTGGGCTAAGGCACGCTGCGGGGATGAACAGAGCGAAGGGGAGCAAGAGGAAGCACCTCTGACGCAGGTGACGGTATCTGGAGGCCGAGGAGAAGGACAGGAAAGGACCACAGCTGGAGGCAGCAGCAGGAGTGTCAGGAAAGGAGGCCTGAGAGGCGGAGCTCAGAAGGCGGAGCCTGTGACTCCCCAGGGAGACAGAAGTGGCTGGTGGGGCAGCAGGCAGCCACCAGGCAAGGGTATGGGAACATGATTGCCTCTGCCTTCTGGAAAGAGCTCTGCCCACCAGTGCTGAGAAATGGTCAGGACTGCCACTGTCCCCGTCCCCCCCCCCCCCCCCCCCGCCACACACACACTCACTTTCTCTTCTGCAGTCAGGAGAAGACTGGGGAATCTAGCCACGCCATACCGGTCGGTCCCCTACGGACTTTAACACAGTGTCCACTCACCTGTCAAGTGGTCCCAAGGCAAAGACCCTAAGGCAGACATCTTAGGTATCCCCACACTGGGCGCCCAGTTCCTCTGGCAGCCCCAACAGTTAAGGAGAGGGCTAGAGGAAGTACAGGCACACCCTCCAAGGAGGGGCCTTGGACATGGGGTGTGTTGCATTCCTGGAAAACAGGGCCCCCGCTGTACTGTGTGCAAGCAGACCAGAGATTGGGCTGCAGAGCACTGCCTCCCATTTATTACAATATCACACTCCTAGCCAGGAAACCCCACCCGAGCGTTTGCTTGGCAAGCCTTTCCTTGATTAGGTGTAAATCTCACTATTCCTGCCACTCAAAAACAAAAAACAAAAACAAAAAAAAAAAACACACATGCCCCTAATGAAGTCGTATCACAGAGTCCAGGCCAAACCCCGACTTCCCTGAACCAGGCTGAGCCGTTTTCTACTCTCTTCACGTCAGGATGACAATTTCGTTTTCCTTTCCTACTCTACAGGAAGAGTGGGAAATGGGAACGTCTGTGCACACGGAAAAGCAAATGAACTTGTTCCCCGCTGGAAAGAACCCGGGCATCCTCAGGCCTCTGGGCTTCAGCCTCCACGCTACTCACTCAGCTCCTCAGAAGGAAGGGCTGAGGGGGACTTCAAATCCCATCATGCACTTTTTACAAACACTGCTCCAGTCAGAGCTGCCTCCAAATGCCATGCTATCCCACTGCCTTCAGAATGCAATTCAGCTGGGTTCCCCACCTGAAAGCCAGGCTGAGGGAGGAGTAGGGCAGGGCCAAGTCCCCCACAGGTGGGAGGACATCCTCCAGAGTACTTGCAGATTCTGATAACCAAAACAAACAGGGTGTGGGGCAATTGTACTTCCAAACAATTAATATTTAAACCAAGAAAAACCAATCATTTTATCTAGTGACTACCTGAACACTCAATCTGGGAGTAGTGGGCTTCCCAGTCCAAAGGGCTCCGTATATATCTGCATACCTGCCCCTACCTCCCCCACAGCTATTCAGGAAATAGGGCAGCCCTAAAACAGTTCACCTATTTCCACGCCAAGGATCCTACACCAAGCTGGGGTAGCAATAAAGGCTACGGTGAATGGGAAAGAAATTGTAGTCTTGTGAATTCATCTATATAACAGGAGAATACAGCCCAGGGCAGTGAGCAGGCTGAGGAGCCAGGAGAGCCCTGTAGCCGTCTCAGCCCAGTTCACATGACCCTGGGGCCCTTTGCTTCTAAGAACACACAAACCCCCCCCCCCCACTGGTGTACCCAAGTGTGTCACAGTAGGTTTCTGGTGCCCCAAAGACACGTGACAAAAATAGGCACACATGCCAATCATGTGACAACAGTCCTGTCTCAGAGCCTGTGAGGGAGACAAGATGTCTCATTGGAAAACTGAGGAACATGGCAGCCTAGGTGAAAGGAAGTTGGGGCTAGGGTTAAAACATAATGAATCTGGTGAAGTCAAGAAGGGGAGGGGGTCCATCAGAGAGCACCTCTCAAGAGACAGATCTCCACCACGACGATGGAGACAAGGCGTGTAACTGAACGCGGAGGACACGGTTGACAGTCCCACCATGAAGCAAAGCTTCCTCCGGCAGTTCTTTCCGGCTCTGGTCTCATTCACTGGCCCCATCACATAGACCACAGCCCACACAGACTTGGGAGAGGCTCTCCCTTGGCAACCTCTCCTGCCTCCAATTCGGATGATTCCAGTCAGAGAAATCCATCCCCCAGGGAAAGCTCTGGATCTCTTAACTGCACGCTGACAGACAGAGGAGAGTGGCTGGGCCACAAGCTGCCTCCTTCCTGCTAGGAATATCATTCTAAACCGAAAGGAGATGTTCACTCAGGGACTTAAACAGGACCCGGAATGAGAGACCTCAGAACTGCCTTGGGATAGCACTGCCCACAGTGGGTTGTCCAGCGCCCCATCCCCCACCCCGCATAAATCAGCCATCTAGAAGATGCTCCTAAGGCACGCCCACAGGACCATCTGATGAAGGCAGTTCTTCGTTTGTAGTCCCCTCTTCCATGTAAGTCAAACAGACCCTCAAGAGCAGCCATCACTCTCACTACAGAAGCTGCTGTCTTTTGTCTTTTGTTCCAGGGGTCCATTCTAATTAAGAACCTCCCACCCCACCGTTGCCCCCTTAAGGGGCGAAGAGATAAATGCCCTTCCTTTTTCTATAGGAATTACATCCTGGACGCAGTGAAAGGTATTGGAGGGTGGGGTGGTAAAAAAAGAAATGAAAACAAGTGGCTCCTTAAGAAGCTTAGAATTTATCAAAATAAATATAACATGCTTATGGTTGGCCCAATCAAATGCTTGCATCCTCTGGAGCTCTGCAGTAGCTAGCTGGCTGAGAAAATTGTTTCTAAATGCCACATGCAGGGAAATTTTCCTTGAGAAATGCAATTGAGTTGGAATGCAAAATGCCTGAATTTCTTCTATGGGCAAGATCAGTATTACTACAAAGGAGGATTGAAATGAGTAAGTAAATCACACAGTGGCTGCCAAAGTCGTAGCCCAAGTTTCGCCTGCAGAGGGAATTTAAGTAGTAGATTCCCAACAGAAATGCTATTCCAGGCGGAACAGGACCTGGAGCCCACAGCTCGGCAGGCCGGAGAGGTGTGTTCTGCAGGATGGTGCAGCCACAGATGCTGGCACACAGGAGGACTCAGAGCCTTTGGGCAAAAACAGAAGCTGAAACAAAAGTCAGGCCAGAGAGGGGGAACGGGCTCCACTCACTAACAAGGCTGTTGACAAGGTGTGTGTTAGGCCTTTGGCTCTGACTCAACCAGCCCTTCTTGGATACCTCATGGCTACCCTACGACATCAAGGTGCCAGAGCCCTGGGAAGGCACATGACACATCTTGTATGCTGTTCTCTTCTTTTATAATTCTTCTTAGCTGGAAATGCACCCCCTTTGTTCATCACCCCCAACTCCCTTCAGAAGGTGGAAGGGAGGTAAGAGAGCTTGAGGGGCAAGCATCAGGACCTGAGTACAAAACCCCAGAACACACAGAAAGCAGGGCGTGGTGGCACATGCGCCCATAACCACAGCACCACCGGTGGGATGGAGTGGGTGGGGGCAGAGACAGGAGAACTGTCAGGACTTGCTGACTGACTGACTGAGGGGCTAGGTTCAGGGAGAGACCTTGTTTCAAGGAAATATGACACAGAGAGATAGAACAGAATGCCTGACATTCTTCTCTACGTGACAAAGACATGTGTGAGAACACACACACACACACACACACACTGTTGGAGGAAGGCCCAACTATGTTTTCAAATGCTTATTTCAGTGCCTGGAGATCTGGTTACCGCCCTGCCAGAGGCATTGTTATGAATGTTGAACTATCTCCTCCTATAACCATGTGGCAAGGAATATTCCCCAATTATCCTTGATTGGCTAAGTAAAGATGCTCAAGCCTATGACTGGGTAAAAGACAGGAAAGTGGAGTTTTAGGTGCCAGGGCTTCGGCTGAAGGGAGCAGAAAGCAGTAAAGCAGGCGGAGGGGAGGAAGAGGGAGGTGGGGGTGGGAGGGGAGGAAGAGGGGGTGGGGTGGGAGGGGAGGAAGGGAAGGAAGGGCAGAGGAGTTGCCAAGGACAGACTGATGGAGCAGAAGCTGCCCCTGGAGTCCTCAGATTGGCAAGTGATTGGCTTTTTATGCGGGTTTTAAAGGTCCCAGGATTAGAGTAGCTCAGGATCTGCCCAGCATAGTGCTTGCAGTTTAATAATAAATCATAGTCTCTCTGTGTCAGTCACTAGGGAACTTGTTGATTAAAGAAAACTGGTGCTGTAATAATTTATTGCATTATTTAATATAGACAGAATAATTCGTCTTTTTACAACACATGCTCTCTCTCTCTCTCTCTCTCTCTCTCTCTCTCTCTCTCCCTCCCTCCCTCCCCTTCTCTCTCTCCCTCCCTCCCTCCCTCTCCCCCCCCTCTCTCTCACACACACACACACACACACACACCATAAAACTTTCCTTGGAACTGACCATTGGACTGTAACTGATTTTATTCCCAGAGACATGAATGACTTGCACATCCCAGCTCTAGCCTGGTGTGGAGTCAAGGTGACTGGCCAGACCCCTCTGTTCCACTCCTTCTCTCCTTCAGACAAACTAAATGGCACAGTGGGTCCCTAGGAATCAGCCTCGCCCAAAGTATCCCCCCAGAATCCTTCAGAGCATCTCTTGCTGTAGCAGGTCCTAAATCACCAAGTTCCTCAGAGCAGAGGCCAACAGGAGAGTCTCAATCAATCAGACTATTTGCATTTCTTGGTATTTCTCATGCCACTTGAGTCCTAGGAGAAATGAAAAAATGAGGAACATTTCCCCAATTATAGATAATATGCTATTTAATTCTTAAAAGCAACAAACATTCCTCAGAGAGAAAGATGCGGACAAACGCCCCCATTAGTGCTGCTCCGCCCCACCCTTGTTTCACTGTCAGCAACACAGGCAGAAAAACAAACTAAGATAAAAATGTGGAGAGGGCAGGAAAGCTTCACTATTCACACTTGAATGCCTAGAATCAAGTGGACTAGAGACAGGCAAGTGGAAAATTGGATTTTTTTAAAAGTCCCACTTATAAATACTGAGAAAGGATGAAATGAAGATAGAGAGGAAAACAAAGGGAGATTTGTTGGTTCTTTTTTCTTTTTGTTAAGAAAAAAAAAACTACCTAAAATAAAGTTATGTATAAATACACCAAACCAACATTATTTTAAATTTTATCGAAGGGCATTACATAGCATGTTTATCTCTGGGACTGAAGAGATGGTCCCGTGGTTAGGAGTACATTTTGCTCCTGCAAAGCATCCAAGGTTGGTTCCCAGCACTCATGCTGGATGGCTAACATCCTTCTGTAACTCCTCTCGAGGGCAGAAAGAATGCTTCAGTAACTGCAGAAGGCGGCATTCATATGAACTCACAAGCACAGACATTCCAGGAGCAAACAGTATCCCATGGGAGAGATGGCAGGTGGATCTCTGTGAGTTTGAGGCCAGCCTGGTCTACAAAAAGTGAGTCCAGGACAGCTAAGGCTACACAGAGAAACCCTGTCTTGAACCCCCTCCCCAAAAAAGAACATTTTTTTTCTTAGTCAGGAGGTACCAACTCAAGGAGCCCTTGAGTTTTCAGCAAATGCAATGTGGAAAACTTTTCAGGATGGCGGAGGTGCCTCACTAATTATGGTGCATAGGAACTTAAGTCCAGGCCTCTAGGACACAGACAAATGCCTGAAAGACCTCTCAGTAATTACTGGAGAGAGGGGGTCCCCAGAGCAAGCTGACTAGGAGACTAGCTAAAATAGCAAGGTCCACGTTCAACTAAGAGATCCTCCTTAATCAATAAGATGCAGAGTGATCGATGAAGACTCCTCACACCAACCCAAGGGTTTCACATGCATGCATAACACACACACACACTGCACACATACACACACACACACACACACACACTGCACACATATACACATTCACTCATAGGCAGGTACACCCCACACATGCATGCATACCACAAAAGTACATGGGGGGGGGCCTTCAAATCTACACTCTACCGGACCCTTCAGTATCCTCAACACCCATGCAAAGAACTTTTGGGGTCCTGCTAGACTGTTAAAGGAGTGGTTAAGGTACAAGGTTATCACGTCCAAGACACCCCCAAGTGGGTCTTAGCCTTCTAGGCTTGTCTCATCAAAGGAAGAAGTCAAAGCCTGCAGAGAGGGCCACTTAGTAGGCATCCCCTTAGCAGTCGATAGCATCCCCATGATCATCCCGTCCTTTCCAGATGATCCCTTCCTGGCTTGTTGGTAATCGGTGAACAGATAACCCAAGCCCTTTCTAACTTCCCTTCCTACCAGGCCAGAACCAACACTCTCACCGGTGTCAGAAGTCTACAGCTTGCCCAGTTTATCACGGATCACAATTAGCAGCATTTTCATGTCTTTCCCAGGGTCAGTGCTGTTATCTTTCTCTGAGTTATTCCATTAAAACTCTAAGTCTGCACCCTATGCTGGGCTTATGACTCACTTACCATTCTGCATGTAGTGCCAGCAGCTGGTGCCAGGCCTCACGTCCTCACTCCAGACATGGGCAGCATCTCAGAAGCTGCGATTCTCACTGAGTCCCCACCAGCCCCTGGGTTGTCAGACACGTACAAGAGAGCAGTCCAGTGCTCATGGACAACTGTGACAGGGCCGAGGGTTAGAGGGCCATGTGGTTGCTAACGAACACCTCACATTCTGACCAGTCCACGGACAGCTGTGAAATGATCCAGGGTCAAACATGACCCAGGATCGTGTTTACTCATTGGATCCTCCAGTCACTACTTTTCAACTCCAAAAGTGAATTTTTTTTTTCTTTTTTTTTTTTTTTGTGGGGGGGGGGGTGGTGGTGGTGGTAGTGGTGGTGGTGGTTTCAAGGAGACAGGGTTTTTCTGTGTATTCTTGGCTGACCTAAACCCACTTTGTAGACCAGACTGGCCTTCAACTCACAATGACCTGCCTGCCTCTGCTTCCCAGGTGCTGGGGATTAAAGGTGTGCACCACCCACACCCAGCTGAACAGTGAATTTTTACCACCCTGTGTTGAGGATAGAAAGGGAACAAATAAATTTAAAAGGACATATTATATTTTATAGCTGAAGCAAAAAATAAAAACAAAAATCAGATTAAAATGTATTGTACAGGGCTGGAGAGCTTTCTCCGATGGACCTGGGTTTGATTCCCAGAGCCCATAGAGCAGCTCACTCCTTGCCCAGGGGCTATGACACCCTTGCCTAGCCCCTTAGGGAACCAGGCAGAAACATACATGCAGTAATATGTCTATACACATTTTAAAACTTTTTTTTAAGGCAACATGTATAGAGGGCATTTGATTTACAATTCTACGTCACAGCCCATCACGAAGGGGAAACCAAGGCAAGAACTCAAGTACAGAGTCACATCACACCCACAGTCAAAAGCAAAGAGACCAGGGACCCTTGTGTGTTTGCTCACTGCTGCCAGCTGGCTTTCGCTACTGCTGCACACAGCTGCCAGGGCAAACCCATGAAGTGCTGTGCTCACAATGGGCTGGGCCTAACTGCACCAAGACAATTCCTCAACTGAGGTGGACTCCCACGCATTGCTAGGTTGTGTCAAGTTGACAGTTAAAAATAATCTGCACCGTGTCACTGTGAAGCTCAGCACGGGGCAGCTGGATCTGTCTCGGCTGCACGTGTCCTCAAAGGTTCGCAGGTGCGCCACAGGTGGTGACTTGAAGTTCCGGACAAACAGATATATTCTGTGGCTGGGAATCAGCTATGTGTGTTAAATTTATTGAACATAATCCTCAAATGATAGGTCAAAAGCAGCATGAAACCACAGGCTATAAAAACGCTTGTCTCTGCTAAATAAGCAGTTCCCAAGCACAAGTTATTTCACTCCCCAAGGGACACGCAGCGACGCCTGGTGACATTTGTTTACTGTCAAAGCTGGGTCTAGTACATAGAGTGGAGGCACTGCAGTTCGCTCAACAGCAAAGAATTATCTAGTTGCAAATGTTACCAGTATCAAGACTGAGAGCCACTGTGAGAACTGTCCCACTAATGTCAAATTTTTAAAAGTGTAGCTTTGGGGACTGGAGAGATGGCTCGATAGCGAAAGAGCATCTGCTGCTCTGGCAGAGAACCAGGGTTCAGTTCCCAGCACCCATAAAGTAGTTCACAGCCACCTGTGACTCCAGTTCCAGGGGATCTGATACCCTCTGGCCTGAGTGGGCACCCGCATGCATGACTCATGCCTATATATAAACACATACAGGCACACACAAATGCATAAATTAAAAAAACAAATAAATCTTTTTTTTAAAGTGTATATTTTGGTGTCTTCTATCAACCTATATTGTGCTACCTAAAATACCAAATAATGTCCAGGATGAAATGAGCCCATTTTATTGTTTGCTAAGCCACTAAGATCTTAACAGATGCATCAAAGACACAAAACAGTTATAAGCTATGTCGAAGGGACTGGAGAGATGGCACAGTGGCTAAGAGTCTGCACTGCCCCTGCAGAGGACCCTGGTTGAGTACTCAGTACCCACCGTGGGCAGCTCACAGTCACCTGTGCCTCTAGACCCAGAGGATCTGACCTCCAAACCACCTGCTCTGCATGCACATGGACCCCCTGCCCATGGAACCGTGTGAGCTGGGGAGGCAGTTCACCTAGCAGAGCACTGGCCTACCGTGCACTACACCGTAAGCTTCATCACCAATACCATAGAAAAGCAGGTGTGGTGGTGCAAGCTTGTGACCCCAGTGTGCAGAAGGCAGAGGTGTTAGGATCAGCAGTTCCAGGTCATGACCAGATGGAGCAAGTTAGAGGCAAGCCTGGAATACAAGAGACTCTGGAGAGGGAAGGAGAAAAAAGGAGGAAGAGGAGGCTGGGAGGAGGGAGAGAAGGAGAGCGAGACTGCTTCGGTCACCGAGTTATAATGGAGACCGAGTGCTTCCAACAACGAAGTAATGAGCCAGTCTAAAATCCAGTTCTCGCTTTCATTATCAGGTAAATAGAAATTCATTAAATATAAAATACACGGTGTTGCCTATTGTATACTGTCACCAAGCTAGAGAACCGGCTCATTCCTGAGAAAGTTTCAGAGGAAGTCGAGAACAGTTGAGAAGATCCCCAGGGTCATTACACTTCCTGAAGTGGGAAACTAAAAATGTCTTGCTAAGTCTTAGTATATGCAGAGGTAGGAATTAACCCCGCCTCCAATATCCTTAACTTCACAAATGCCAAGCATCCCCTCCCTCCATTGCTCCCCTGTGTGGATTCAGCATGCCACAATTATTCATGCCTGAATCTACCATATTTTCAAAACACTGAGTTGGGCGATTTGTAGAGTAGCTCGCAGGCTTCCTCAAGAGCGGTCCAGACGCTCTGAGCTGAGGGAAAGCACTCCCGAGTGGAAGGCAGACTGGCGAGGAGTGGACAGGAGGCTCAAATCTGAATTCCTGGCTTTTGAGATGAGCCAAGTCATTCTGTTCAGAGTCATTATTTTTCTAAAAATATGTTTTTGTTCAACAGTATAAAAATATCCCTATGATATTACTTCCTGCTTTAAGTATGTTCTGTCAGAAATTATATGCTCCGCTGCCTTGTGTCTTCACTTCCTGCAAGGTCCTATTGGCCGAGCAGGCCTGTTTCCTCTCCTCCATCCTTCCTGGGCCTCCTTTGGCCATTTTCTTCAGTTTCTGCTGTTCCCCTGTGCAGTCTGCATTCGCAGCCTCTTCCTCAACCCTCTTCGTCCCGTACCTCGTACCTTTGAGATCAACAGCAGCATGAGCTATTAGAGCTAAGACGGAACCGGAACTCCCACGCTGTGTTCCCAACCCACAGATGAGGCACACAGGTAGATGGTTCCAGAATCCAAGTTGAAATGGCACCTCCTGGTTTTCTAATAACTGTAGCCTTGCCTCAGAATAACACCTGGGCCTTCCTAGAATGGACTTAAAAATAAAAAACCCACCATGGAAGCAGTGCGAGAGCCACCAGCCAGGTGGGCCACTCGCCAAAGGTGGACTCTGCGCAGTGGCCAGAGCAGTGCCTGACTCACTGGATGCTGGGTTGGTGGTAGGAAGGTGGGTGGGTGGCTTTAGGAAGCTTAAGCAATTAGACACTATCTACTCTTAATGTGAATTAGTGGAAGCTCCTCTCTAGGTCTCAGGAAATCCAGCTAATTGACAAATTTTGCACAGCCCCAACAAGGATATGATAGAGATAACAGAGACAAAAGAGAAAAATTAGTTCTCAGAAAGTTTCCCTGGGTATGCTCAGGCATGGTTAAGGTGATTTTTCCATTCTTATTCTTACGGCTCTAACGACACTGGAACAGGTTGCCCTGACTGTCTGTAGAATGACCTCCTGCTCACGTTAGGTTGTTTGCCACAGCAGTACAGAAGCCTAGGGGAGGCAGGGCAAACAGGAGAATCGTGCTGAGGTGGTTTGAATAAGAACGGCCCCCAGAGGCCCACATATCTGAATGCTTGGTCATCAAAAATCGGCACTACTTGTGGCATTATGAGGTGTGGCCTTGTTGGAGGGAGTGTGCTCCTGAGGCTGGGCTTTGGGGTTTAAAAAGTCCTTTAACCCCAGCACTCAGGAGGCAGAGGCAAGCGGATCTCTGTGAGTTCCAGACCAGCCTGGTCTACAAAGTGAGTCCAGGACAGCCAAGGCTACACAGAGAGACCCTGTCTTGAAAAACCAAAAAAGTCCAAGCCAGACCTAATGCGTCTGTCTCTCCTCTCCTCCTCTCCTCTCCTCCTCTTCTTCTTCCTCTCTCTGTCTCTCTCTCTCTGTCTCTGTCTCTCTCCCTCCCCCCACTCCCCTGACTGTGGATCTGAATGTAGAGCCCTCAGCTACCATCCAGCACCACGTCACCCTGCCTGTCACCACGCTTCCCACCATGCTGATAATAGACTAAATCTCTGAAGCTGTAAGGCAGCCCCAATTAAACGCTTTCTTTTCTAAGAGTTGCCATGGTCATGGTATCTCTTCACAGCAATGGAACAGTGACTAAGACACGTGTTACAATTTGAGAAACTGTGCTGTGCTTACTGATCAAGTCAACTTGGGATTGCCTATTCCAGTGCGAAAGTGTGTGAAGAGTGTGTGCAATGTGTGCACACGTATGCATGTGTGTGCATGGGTGTGTAAATGCCCATGTGCCCACATGTAGAGACCAAAGGAGGGCACTGGGTGCCTTCCTCTATCACTCTCCTCACGGCATTTACACAGGGTCTGCCACTAGACCAGAACCTGGCACTTTCAGCTAGGCTGGTTGGCTATCGGGCTCTGAGCCTGCCTGGCTTCCCCACCTATTCTGGGTTACAGGGATGTGTAGCCATGCCTAGCTTTTTGTATAGGTGCTGAGGATTTGAACTCACATCCTCATGTTTGCACAGCCTAGTGCTCTTAACCACGGAGACATTTCTCTGGCCACATCAAGCCTCCTGTCGCATAGACACACGCCCTTCCTGGTCTGAGCTTTTCCTATTCTCTCAGGACCTACATAAACTCCCCACTCCAAGAGTGTGTATGCTGTTGCCAGACATCTTGCATCTGCTCGTGGCTCTGGGATGGTGTGTCTAATGTGGCCTGACATATTCTTTATTCTCTTAGTCTCTCCATCGTCCAAACCCTGCCTGGGCTGGAGTCCTAAACCTCAGAGGGCAGACGTCCAGGACTGCGGTCTTCGGTCCTCTCTGAGTTCTGACCTGAAGAATAGCCTCAGCACCAGCTGACATCTTTCAATCATCCCTGAGTTGAGTACAGTCCTACGCTGGAATTTTGTAACCCAGATGCAAGTGACCGCTTGAATAATGTCTTGCAATTAGCAGAAAACCTGTAAATCCTGTTTAGGCTAATCAAGCTGAGGCTTAGAACCCTGATCCCTGCCCACCATTCCCTCTTCCTGCGAACAGTAATGCAGAAGATGGAAGGCCATTTTAGACACAGTGTGTTTCAACATCACACTTCTGGCCACGACCTTGCCGTGTTTCACAGCCAGACTGGCAGGGACAGCTGGGTGGGGAGCAGACAATTCATCAGGCTCCTTTCCCATACACGGATGGCTGACGTCCTTCCAGGGAAAAGGCAGAAAAACTTGGTGTGCTCTACAACCACAGACCCCTAGGTTTCCAACATCTGCATAGAATCATCCTGGAATAAAGCAGGGGCAGATGGGTGCAGCGAGAAAACAGCCCAAGGCATCCACGGGGCAGCAGGCTCCACTTCCAAGGTGGACTTTATTCTCTTTCCTAGATGTAGTTTCGGGTCCTTCAGAGTGTGAGGGTGACGGGGGGAGGGGGGCTGCCAAGGGGGGTGTTGCAGGACACATTCCTGTGATATCTAAGTGAGGGGGCAAGAGTGAAGGTGGCCACTGCAGAGGTAGCAGTGTGTAGGGGTGAAGGAGTCACGGTGATACCTACGCCCCATCCTTCTGTTTTCTCCTCCTCTTGCTTTCAGACAGGTTCTCATGCAGGCCAGGCTTGCCTGAAACTAGCTATGCAGCCCAGGGTGAAGCTGAAGTTCTGGCCATCCCACCTCCTCTTCCTGGATGCTTAGATTACAAGTGTTCACCCACACCTGCATTCAGTGCTGGGGGAGGGGGTTGAACATGCACACTAGGCAAGCACTGCACCAACCGGGCTACATCTCCAGCCCTGGATATGTGCCATTTGCAATTGGAATGATAAGAGAAAGTGTATATGACAGAGGTGTGTTTGTGTGTGTGTGTGTGTGTGTGTGTGTGTGTGTGTGTGTGTGTGTGTGTGTGTAAAAGCAGCAAGAACATTAATGCAATCAAAGGACATTATCTTGGCCCCTCAATGTTCAACCTGTTAAAAAGATTTTTTTATATCCAATCTAGGGTCTGTAATCTGGATATATTTCCAGAAAACTGGAAAGAGCAGGCGACAAGATTCAGACCCTGCCTGGAATAATCTAGATTAAATCAATGCCTTGTAAAAGTGAATAAACCGATAAAGGACCTTGAACTTTCTACCTGCAACCCTGTTTTCCAACGCTGTCCTCACGCTCTCTCTTCCTTCATCACTGCTGTCCTTTTCCGAGGTCCTCGTGGGATCCGAATAGGCTGCCTGCAGCGGCTCGCAAACTTACACTGTGGCAGATTCGGGGCCTGGCAACCAGCACAGTGCTTCTTTGCATGCTCCACACATCACAGCATTATGAGGAGTTATTTTCTTCTGGGAGTCAGGGGTAAGGCTCCCTGGAAACTGTAGAGCTGGCCGTCCCCTGCTCTAAAGACGCTACATCTAGGCTTGGACACAAAAAGCAAACTTTTACCTGGGAAAACTGCCTCTTGAGCAGCCATGCAGAACACCACCTTGTCTTACAAATCCCTTGGCAGTCTACAGCCATGGAGCAAGAAATGAAACCTGCAAATTAATGTGGCAAAAAGAGCAGGCTGAGCTAAGCCTTTAATCCCAGCACTCAGGGAGGCAGAGGCAGGTGGATCGCTGTGAGTTCGAGGCCAGCCTGGTCTAGAAAGCAAGCCTAGGATAGTCAAGGCTACACAGAGAAACCACCCCCCCCCCAAAAGGTTGAATTCAACAGCTACCAACCAACCACTACCAACAACAGCAACAGAATCTGCAGTCACACTTTCCATCCACCACAGGAATCCAAGCCAGCATACAGCCATGCCACAGTGTACCTGTCCCGCTGCCTCCTGTGCAAAACCCCAGCAAGAACTGATTCTCATCAAGCCACGTGGGCGTGTAGCATTTCCTCCTCTCACCAAACAGTCCCACAAAGAGTTCCAAGGGAGGATGGTAGCAGTACTCCCACCTTTCAGGGGCAGACCTCCCATACCAAGCCACGGTCAGTGACTTGTTCTCCCCTCAAGAAGCAAAACAGACACTCCTACTGCATCGAATTTTCGCTTTTCCAGAATGTTCAATCCTAATGAATTTCCTGCACATCTGGAGGCACTGCTTCGGAGAGCCAACAGAGTACAGGGAGGAAATGAAGTTCAAAGCCCCGGGTTGCACCCCTAGGTGGTTTTCCAAACCACGCTTACAGCGTTGACGGAACCAGTCTGGGATACATAAGCCCTCATGTTGGGTGGGTGTCCTGGGTGCCCATTTTCCAAGTATTTACTGAGTGTCCTACCAGAACACTGCCTTGTCTGCAAGCCAGCCAGGTGAGGTTCCCATGAGGGGGCAGGGATGGCAAAATTGCCCAGAGCATAGGGAGAGATACACAGTCCAGGCCACTGTCCAACAACAGGCAACAATGCCTCACTATTGGCTGGGCTGAGCATAAAAGGGATATGCAAATTTGTGAAAGATTTGTGGCTCTGCTATGCCTGGAACCCATCCAGAGAACTCTGGAAAGAACACTATCACACACAGAGAGAGAAGCTGGGGGGGGGGGGGTTGGTTTGTGAAGAGACGCGTACAAATGGGAGGATAGAAGATGTGGCCAGTCCTGTGAGGAAGTGTTTCCGATCCTGTTGACCTACTTTTTCCCTCTCCGCTTTCTAATCTTTCTTCTTTCACAGAAAGAAAAAAAAAAAAAAATGTAGATTTTTCTTTTCCATAGGTTGAAAAACAATCGCCATGGCAACCCGCAATTTATTGAAGGAAGGGAAGAAATCTCCTTTGCTACTCAGCTTTATGTGTCAACTTGACACCATCTAGAATGACCTAGGAAGTGAGTCTCCATCAAAGAATCTCTAGAACAGGTCGCCTGGTGGGCGTGTCTATGGGGATTGCCTTGGTTGTGTTCACTGACTGTAGAAGAACCAGCTGGCCGCAAGGGGCGTCATCCCAGGGTTAGGTACAGGATTATATACTAGGTCTGTGACTTTGAAAACATTTTAAATCCTTTTTTCTTTTAAAAAATTTTATTAAATTTTTACATGTACATTTATATTATTACATATAAACTACCTATAGCAAGAAGAACCACTAAACAATCAGGAATTATATAAATGTTACCTTCTTAGTGTTTTGGCTATTTGTATTTGACAGCCTTGAAGAAAACATCTTTCCTATCTTAGTGCACCTACAATTCTGAATGTAAATCAATATTTATCATATCTCGTCATTATCAACTTAAATACTTTTTTCTTAATTTATTTAATTAATTAATTTTTTTCTTAGTTCATTTATTTCAAAAGGTTGTCTTAGAACCTTTTCTGAGCAAAGAACAAAGGCCCAGAAAAATGTCTAGATTTTAATATATATTCTTTGCTTCTTACAATTCAGCAGTAGGGTGTGACTGAGGGTTTCTGTTGCTGCCATAAAACACCATGACCAAAAGCAAGCTAGGGAGGAAAGAGTTCATGTCAGCGTACAGTTCACATCACAGCCCATCACTCAGCAAAGAAAATCACGGGTAATGTTTTCTGATCAAAAAGAGCAAAGGCAGTGGCCAGCTGGTTAACAGGGAGCACAGGGTACGATTTGCAAATCCCCACAGCCCTTGCCTCTTGCCTGGCAGATTCTCCACACGTCCCGAGGTGCCTGCATGAGCTGCCCCCCCTAGGTAGGCCAGCCCACCCCGGCTTCACAGATGCCCCACTAATTCCAGTGCTCAGGTATTTGATAGACAAGCAATTGCTCCCTGGCTCACACACTTCATAGTGATGGTGACGCTAATCACACCTTCTTTCAGCCACTGTCTGAACTCACTACAGACTCAAATCCAGGTGTTGTTCTGCTACGTGGGCGGTACACCATCACCCCAACCTTTGTGTGCTGTCCTGCTGTGACCCTATCTATGCCCTCTCAACAATGGCTTTGTAAGAAGTGTCACCATGAATGGAGCTGGAGTTAAGAGTGCCTGTGATTCTCACAGTAGGTCAGAATCTAGCACCCAAGCTGGGTCATTCACAACTACCTATAACTCTTAACTTCTGACCTCCGGGGGTACCCACACGCACATGTGTACTTATGCATATGCACACACACATGCACACACACACACACACACACACACACAAATAATTTTTTAAGTGAAAGAAATGCACCATCAGGACAGATATACAGAGATACCAATAGCATGTACCATCCAATCTTGGCACACAGACCCATTTAACAAGATAGCTCTCCACTACCTCCAATATCATACCCACACAAAAACATGAATGTCACGAGTCTTCCCTGCAGGCAGTGTAAGCTTTCCCTTCAAGGTTGACCCTTGTAGATGTCCACTGGTATCCCCAGTCAGCTACTCGCAGTCACCCTGAGTCCCATACCAGGTGCAAGCAATAGGAAGAACACTGCCTTTCCAGACATATTATTATTTCACATTCTTCTGAAGGATATAGGTGTTTTATTATAGTACTCCACAGATCATAAAGCCTTACCCTTTCCCCCTTGTCAATCAAATGGGATGTTCACCCCCACCCCCACACTATTTCCTCCTCCCCCGCCCCCAGCATTCAATTTGTTCTTAGGAGTTGGAGCATTTTTTTCAGAATGACAGTCTGAGGTTTAGTGACTCACAAGTGGAGTGCCATTTGTGGTGGCGTAGGCACGTACCTCCCACACAGCAAGGAGTCAAAGGTGGAACTCTAATGTTCTAATTTATAGGCAGAACTGAGCACTCCGTGCCTCTCAGAAAGCACACACTGAGCCCTATGGACGCAGATATCCACCTCAACTCCAAAGCCACAACTCGGGAGGAGGCACGCTTTGAAGGGGCCCTCGGAACAGCCTCTCAGGGACTAAATGTGCTTATTTAACACAAGCTTGCCCTGGGATTCACCTTTCCACTATACAGCTGATCTACAAGCTGAGCTCCGGGGCTTTGGTAAGTTGTGTTCCATCTATAGGAGTCACTGACAATGACACTTTGCAGCTTCATGCTAACAGTCAGAGCTATTAGGGGCCAGTAAGGCAGGGGTGTGGGGGGCACCCAGTGGCTGTCACCACAGTATTCTTCAACGTTGAATGAAAGAACAGCAGAGAGACCAGAATGGCAAGAAAACTGAGGTACAACTGGTGCTTTCCAAACAGCCAAGGCAGAGGCAAGTGCTGGGCATGACAAGGTGGGACGAGCCTTTGGGACCTACCGCTTAGGCCCTGTGTGTAGGGATCAGTACCTATTATCTGCTTGTCTTAACTAGAGCCTTTGAATAAAAAGATCCCCTTGAAATAGAGGAGCCAAACAGTTTGGAACTTAATCAACTACCCTGTCATAAATTTTTTCTTTCATCTTCTTATCTGTCATCTGCCTCTTGGATGAACCCAAACTACCAAGTAAACACTCCAAGGCCTCGGGCAAAAAAAAAAAAATCAGCTAAGTGACTGAGAAAGTCATTTCTTCCCTCAAGACTCTAGGGTCTGGTCCACAGAATGGTTTTGTTCTCAACAAGGAGGAAGCCTGTACAGCACTTAAGACCCGTTGTAGAGGCAGACATCCCTCAAAGGTTCATGTGTAAGCGGGCTATCTCTGATGAGTCCATGTGGGAGCTGACGGGTGTGGGAGGTGTGGGGTCTCTAGGGAGAGGATACAGGGCTACTGGGACCAGGCTCCTGGAAGAGAACACTGGTCCTGAAGTGAGTGTCAAAAACGTGAATTCTTACGCAAGTCTGAGCCTGACAGTCACTCCCCAGCGTTCTGTTTTGAGACATGCTCTCTCCCAAGCTTTCGTGTGGCTGAGAGTCTTACAAAGTAGAGCCAATGAAGACACCTTTCCTGAGTAGCTTCAGCTCACAGCCTGGAGTCACCTGAGAGGACTTCAAGTCCCAAATTATGTAAGAAAGGTAGCTGAGCAACCACAGCTGCTCCTGCTTGAATCCCTACCCTGACTTCTTAGGCAGCTGAAAGTATACGTTGGAATTAACCCCTCCATTTCTTAAGTTACTTTTGGCCAGAGTGTTTTGTCGAAGTGGATGAGAGAGTAAACCAGGTTACCACCTAATCTGAGACTTTCAGCATAGTTTTGGATGCCTTTTTGTCTTTGCAATGTTAGCCTGCCTGGAACATTTTGTTATAGTGACAGAAAACTGACTAATACACATGAATGATGCTAGTCTTTCTTGAGCAGAACGCCTCTGGGTCAGCTGGCACCAGACAGAATGGCAGCCACTGAGTGCAAAGCACTGCAGGGCCCCAGGGGAAGTGGTCCTCGGGTACCTCTTGCTCACAGGGCATTTTTAAGTATTACAGCCACAGCACCTACCCGCCGATAGCTAAGTGACAAAAGCATAGACGGAGTCACAAGCCTAAGGAGAGAGCGTCTCCTCTTCCCTCATTCCCACAAAAAATCCCAGCAGGCACTACGACATCCCTGGGGCCGGCCTTGCCATGCTGCAGCCAGCAGGCAGCGCTGCTGTGATCTGCTGTACCGCCACGCCCACGCCGCTGAGACAGTACCTGAAACAGAGGAAGGACAAGGAGACAGACTGTGGCAACGGCAGACTCTCACCTCAGGGAGGCAAAATGGCAGGTACTCATCAGCACTAAATGCCAAAGATTAGTATGCATAAATAAGTCTTT
This sequence comes from Acomys russatus, assembly GCF_903995435.1. Classification (NCBI taxonomy): domain Eukaryota; kingdom Metazoa; phylum Chordata; class Mammalia; order Rodentia; family Muridae; genus Acomys; species Acomys russatus. The sequence goes on from NC_067150.1 coordinate 58,719,807, forward strand.
TTGATTAGTTCTCCTTTAAAAAAAAAAAAAAATATATATATATCCAAACTGGGGCTGGAGAAATGGCTCAGCAGTTAATCTTTTAAAGGACTCCAGTTTGTGGCTCATGGCCTGTAGTGCCAGCTCAGGGAGCTCTGACTGCCTCTTTTGGTCTCCCTGTGTATAACTCCACATGGATGGGGATGGACTCTCTCTCTCTCTCTCTCTCTCTCTCTCTCTCTCTCTCTCTCTCTCTCTCTTAAAAATAAAATTAAGGTCTGTGGGGATTTTAGAGCACTTGCTATACTTACAAGGGACCTAGCTTGATTGCCAGCACCCAGGAGGTTTCTCACAGCCATCTGTAACTCCACCTTCAGGGCATCTAACACCCTCTTCTGGCCTCTGCACCCACTGCAAGAGTGTGGTACACATTACACACACACACACACACACACACACACACACACACACACACACACACACAAAACCACCTATACACATAAAATATTTTTTAAAAAGAAAGAACATCATTAGCACTGATGAAAGACGTTAAAGGACAGCGTGGTGGCGCACGCCTTTAATCCCAGCACTTGGGAGGCAGAGGCAGGCAGATCGCTGTGAGTTCGAGGCCAGCCTGGTCTACAAAGCGAGTCCAGGGCAGCCAAGGCTACATAGAGAAACCCTGTCTCGGGGAAAGAAAAAAAAAAAAAAAACCCAAACAAACAAAAAAAGGACAGCTATGTCTTTGTTTTTCATCTCAAAAGGCAAAACTCCAAAAGTGCATTTGTAACAACTGAATGCTAGGAATGACTAAGTGAGGCAGTAGGCACAAGGCTCTGTACATTTGTAGGAAAAGACAGAACTGTTGATACATACACAAAAGAAGAGTGACCATATGGGAACATAAACTAGCAACATACAAGGAAGAGAGAGAGAGAGGAAAAAAGAGTCCAGAGATGACTCAAATGAGTAAGTAACTGTGAGTCTCAGCTGAGTGCTGGGACCGCCCAGGGAGTGTTTCACACTCCTGCAGATTAATGACATCAGACTGTGGGGAGGCCACGTCTAACCCTACAGTTTTTAACCTGCCCCAGGTGATTCCATGGCAGCCATGTGGCCCTCATTGTGGGCCAATGGGCAGCATGCCAGTCATATGACTTCATCTACACTAGAGTCACTTCTAACCCTACCTCCCACTCACCCATGGACGTTCACTAAAATCCATGCACATTTCTGAATGTTTTCTTTTTCCCCTCAACTTGCACCTGGCTTCCAGACCCTGGCATGACCCATAATGCGAACGCGAAATCCCCTGACACGCACCAGCAACAGAGTGAACTCCTTCAACACCTGCCAGCAGCTTCGCAGCAATCCACACAGGGCAGCTGGGTCCCCACATCTGAACTCCTGCTGCTCCTGGGAAGAGGGACATTCTCCTAGAGTATGGACTAAGTAAACGGTTCAAAGCAGACCGCTGGTCAAGCTGATGTCCCCAAACACATTCGAGGGCTGGGAAGATAGATGACTCACTAGGTGTCATGCAACTCTGAGAAGCTGAGCGTGGATCCCAGAACCCACATACAATCCAGGCATGGTAGCGTATCTGTAACCCCAGTGCTGGGGAGCTCACTGGTAGACCAGTTAGCCGAATGGGTGAGCTCCAGGTTTGATGAGAGACTGTGTCCTAATGGCTAAGACGGAAAGTGATTGAAGATGCCATATGCCAACCTCTAGTTTCCACACCCATAAGGGCATACACACCATATGCATCACCAGAGAGACAAACTAACACAAGCACAGAGCAGCTAATCTTATCTAGAGCCATTCAAAGTACAGGCTACAGACAGGAGGATTTCACACCCAGAACTGGCTAGCCTCGCACTGTCTCAGGCCCCACCTCAAACCTACTGGGTCAGAACTCATCTTCCCAGGATCTCTGTGTGCCTCGGTTGCACTTCACCATGGAAGAGGCCTGGGCCTCCACCAGTTCCCTCGCTGGTGCAGCCCATGGTTACTGAGCCTATATCACAGACTCCGTTCATCTCACTAAACAGCAAACAGTATAGAGAGCATCTCCACCCTTGTGGAGACCAGACAGAGCAACTGTCCATTTTGAGAGTTATCCAATAATGAAGAAAGACTTAGACCCTGTGCTTCTGATTCCTTGGAATCAGAACTGCATGGATACTACAAGTACACATACTTGCCCTTCCTGGTTTTCTTGGAACATGGTTCCCCAAATCCTGAGCCTCTGCAGAACAGTAGGAGTGTCTCTGGCATACTAAGACCAGAAAAGACACAGAAGCTCCAGGACCCACACTCCACATCTTGCCCCATGTATCTCTTTGGTGTGTGTTTCCTGAGTTCCATGAGCTGCTGTAGCAAATTATGAGCCCAAGAAGCATCTCGGGGCAGTCCCGCTCCATGACCTGTCGGCCTGGAGAACCTGAAGCCAGGGCATCTTGTGAGGCGGATCCTGAGCCTGCGGAATCTGACGCTATGTGTACACGGATCTCACGCACACAGGATTGAACTGGCGGACACTTAGCTACAGAACTGCTCATGCACATCTGGGAAGAAATCTCAAAGGTTCCAGAAGGATTCTGAACTGACTATTGTGAGGGTGCAATAGGACGAAGTGTCTGCTCCTGCAGCCTTACCTACCTCCATCAAAACCAAAACAGAACACCCCCCCCAAAAAAAAGAGGTCACTAAAAACTAAATGAGGACGGAACATGGATGCTTCAAAGGTTAAGACCACACACTGCTCTTCCAGAGGACCTAAATTCTGTCCACCGCACCATGTCAAGCAATTCACGGCTGCCTATAACTCTAGCTCTGGGGAGATCTAATGTCTCTGGTGTCCATGGACACCTGCACCCTTATGCACATGTCCACACACAAACACACAAAAATTTTAAAATATTTTTTGTTAATTTAAATAAACAAGAGACAGGCAAGGTGGCTTGGTGAGATAATATAGTGGACAAATGCACCAATCACCAAGATGGGTCACCTGGGTTCAAAACCCAGGACCCACATGGTCAAAGGGGGAGAATTGACTGCTGCAAGGTGTCCTCTGGCCTCCACATGCACACCACACCCACACAGGCATGCACATGTACACGTGCAAACAGACACAAAATAAATTAAAATCTAATAAATAATTTTTTAAAAATACATGAGCAATTTCTTCATATCAGGGTAGAAAACTTGACAACCCAAAACTCAGTTCTCACAAGCCTCTCTCTTCAAGCCAAACAGGTGTGGCTAGATTGACTGTATCAGTCAACAAAGCTCATGTGTATATGTAAATATTTGTTGTAGGGCTCAGGATGGAATGAATAAACACGTGGGGAGCAGAAGCCTGGCTTGGGGCTTCATCTCATGGTGAGATCCCTCCTCCCGCGCTTTGTAAAGTGCCTTCAGCAGGTTCGCCCGTCAATTTGTTCAGAGTGGGTTGCTACAACACATTCTGATGATGACCCAATTTCTGTCTAGTTGAAGGAGTGGTAACGTTTATCTAGCTGTGTGCTTTTTATGGCTCACCTAATTCAGTCACATTGTCCTGTCGCACAAAGAAGAAAATAGCCTTGGCACAAAAGCCCCACAAGGCAACACAGCTTGAAATGGCAGAGCCACTCTGGCCACCTAGATCTGCCTGTCTGACTGCACAGGCTCCCCCCCAGGAAGCTTATAGACAATGCAGCTCCTTGGCTTCCAGTCTCAACCTGCTGATCAGGGCCAAAACTTAAGCCCTAGCGACTAAGGTCCACAGTGACATTTGGGACACACTAGAGGAAAGGCCATGCCAGAGCCCAGTGGCCACCTCTCATTGACTGAGACGCCTGACAGAGATGTGCTGTCCACATCAGAAGCAAACACTGGTAGATCACCTGAGCTTCAGGGCTGCCGGGCTGGGGTTTTGTTTCGTTACCAAATCCCAGCCATCCACTGGGCGTGGCTGCAGGGGCCTTCCAATCAGCTGCCAGGAGGATGATGGACAGAAAGACCAACCCCTCTCCTGGAGTAAAGTGCCAGGACAGCCCATGGTGCAGGAGCTAATCTATGAACACAAATAGAGGCATCTGAACACCACTGCGATTCACGTGTCTGCTTGGCATTTCTTGTTGTGTTGTTGTTGTTGTTGTTGGTGTTGGTGGTGGTGGTGGTGGTGGTAATGGTATTAGTATTTATCATTACACAGCCACAGGGTAAACCTCTCAGTAACTGATGAGGGATAAATGACAAGCATCACTGAACAACAGCTTGTCAGGAGGCATTTGTTGATCTGTCTCTCCCATACCGATATCTTCAGCTATCAAGAGCTATACTGTCCGTAGAGTCTAAATGCCTGGATTAGGGTCGTTCCTACCAAAGCTCAGCAGGTCACTTTGGGGAAGGGGCTAACAGATGGGAGAACGCTATAAAGGAATGCGGCCACACCAACTTTCCTAATTCTAATTCAAGGCCCTTAAAATGTAGTTCATAAGCAACCTGCCTGAGAATCGCTTAAAGGGACCATGTTCTTTTTTAAAGAGCACCCATTCCTGAGTCCAAAGCCCTTATATTTAACCCCTTTCCAACAAAGTCATGATATAGAGTTTTAAGGCCAAGTGCTACCAGGCCCAGGTTCATAATTATATGAAAATTATCAGGCTTATCAACCCTCAGAACTGTGGGCCTTTATACTGCCACGTACACAACAACACAGGCATGCACACCATCAAGACACTATATGCTGAGATTCGAACTAACTATGGCTTACTATGTGGATACTAGGCATACCACGTGAGGCAACCCCCAGCCTTCCCTCCCCATGTCCACCATGGACATAAGACTCAACCCTTCTGCTTCCTCCTTGGCCTTTCTTCATCAGCTCCTGCTCCCAGCACCGAGAGCCGAGGACCACCACCGCACGGAAGAGCTTCGACAGAAAGCTGTGGGGTGGGGTGTAGGGTGAGAGATGAGAAGAGCATCTACCAGCCTTATTTCTGTTGCTATGCAACAGCGCATGAGAGGCGACCACGTCTTCTAGGATCTTGGTCTCCAGATCCCTTAAACTGCCTCCAGAGCCCTTCCGGACAGAATGGCCACGAGCCTAGCAGATGTTATCTGCAAAGCATTCAGCACTCAATAACCAAGGAGATATGGTAAGGAGACACAGTGGTGAAAACCAAAATGAGTAAACAAAGGATTGCAGCACCTAAGTGTCAGCCAATTTATGGCGCCAAGGAAAAGACCAAACTCCTTTCTAGCCTTATCCCTAAACAGGCATTGCACTAGCCTCGAGTCTTATTCTAGGCCTGAGAAACTAAGACTGCAGGGGGAGAGGTGGGGAGGTCCCCAGGGGCCTGTGAATGACTGCCTTTCAGAAGGGAACACAAGGGCATCTCGATAAAATCCAGCAGAAGCAAGTTACACAAATCTGTGTGCGCCAGTCAACCCCACCCTGCTTTTAAATCATCTCCCGGAGACTGCCGCACACTGCAGGGAGGGCTGAGGACACTTCCTGCACTGCCCTCGCTTTGCCTAAAGGTACACGAGTGACTTTAGCAAGCTCCTCAGAACAAGCAGTGTGTGAAAGACGTGGAACAGGAGGGGATGGCCTACAGCTACACAGAACAGAAGGTAAGCCGTGCAACGCTCATGGCTTGGCCTCATGGCTTGGCCTGAGTCCTTGCACAAAGAACTGGGCTGTAATCAGTGTGAAGTGAACTCATGCATACAGGTGTTGTGATAAATACAATGTCTCCCCCATAAGATCCTTCCTGCCCCCCATAAGATCCTTCCTGCCCCCCATAAGATCCTTCCTGCCCCCCATAAGATCCTTCCTGCCCCCATAAGATCATTCCTGCCCCCCATAAGATCCTTCCTGCCCCCCATAAGATCCTTCCTGCCCCCCATAAGATCCTTCCTGCCCCCCATAAGATCCAGCTACCTTTCTTAGACAGGGTCTCCTGCATTCCAGTTTGGCTTCCAAAGAGTATCACCACACCTGGTCTTTGCAGTCCTGGGATCAAACCCAAGGCTTCATCACACTATGCCAGCACCCTACCAACTAAGCAACGCAGGCCAGCATCCTACCACGGGAGCAACGCAGGCCAGCATCCTACCAAGGGAGCAACGTAGGCCAGCATCCTACCAAGGGAGCAACGTAGGCCAGCATCCTACCAAGGGAGCAACGTAGGCCAGCATCCTACCAAGGGAGCAACGTAGGCCAGCATCCTACCAACTGAGCACAGGAGTCTCTGCCCAGCCAATAGACTCAAGATAATAATCTTAGTTTTGCAGTCCCTCGCATGTGGAATGAAAGGAAAATCTACTCGAATTCTGAAATCTTTTCAGGTAAAGGCCAAAAGGTCCTTTCAGCATACTTGCTTGGAAATCTTGTCAGGAGAGCCGGCACCACCTTAAACTTCTAGACCGTCCCGAGGTCTCTCAACTATCTGCAGGCGTGAATGAATGGAATCAAGGACACAATACATGCACGAGCCCAGCCAGGCCAATTCTGAGGTCTAAAGCGACAGGTCGGAAGTAACAGATACTTTCCAACTAACACGTGTTTTACAGTCACTGTAAAATACACGATTTCTTCAATTCCTTCTACAGCTCCTTCAAGTTCAGAGTCTGAAGTCTCATCTGAGGCTCAAAGGGGAGAAATTATTCATACATTGTAACAAGAACAAGGCAGAGTCCCATGCTTTCATGCATACATGTGCACACACACTCACTCGTGCGCGCACACACATGCACACGCACGCATGTGCGCGTGCACACACACAATGTGTGCCCCTCTAAGTACCAAAATTATTCCACTACATTTACAAAGCTCTTCTTCATAGTTTGGTGAAAGCCCATGATTTAAATTATGTCAACAAGACACTTTTAAGTCCCAGAGTTGAAGCATCAGAATGCTGGAATTACCCAGAATCCCCAGCAGCAGGTGGTTTTCAGGACTCTTCCTCCTGTGAGAGTGGAGGTCAGGATTTATGCTCACAAAATCCCTACCCGGGAAGCACAGTGGTTCCCACTTCAAAATGTCCTTCACCCTGACCCCTCCACACCCCTCCACCCCCCCCCCCCCCCGAGCAAACAGAAGAAGCTCAGAATCCAGTAACTCTGGGAGGTCCACAGCCTACTCTGCCCCCAGATCAGAATTCCAGGATATGAGCTCCGGCCAGCTGGAGTCCAGTGGGACAGCAAAGCCCCAGTTCACAGCACACCCCCAGTTTACAGAGCGCTGTGGAATTTGCTTTTTGTCTTTAATTCCCAACTGAACTGATTACGGGTTTTTTTTTTAAGTGGGCCCCTTGGTGTGCACTCCTAAATTGTACCAACATGTGCACACACTACTCTTCTTCAAAAATATGCTATGCACGCCTAAAACTAAGTATGCTCCAAGCCATAAAACTGTGTCCTACATATGCCTACTAGGCCAAGCTAGTATTTACTATTTGATACACTGATGACTGGGCAGGATGTGCTTAATTTTCCCACTATAAAATGTCCCTTTTAAAAATTCCACCACCACCACCATCTCAGAGAGAGAGAGAGAGAGAGAGAGAGAGAGAGAGAGAGAGAGAGAGAGAGAGAGAGTAGCCATATAATGTTATATTAAGAGCAAACAAGTTCAAAATTACTATACATTGCAGATGTTCAATGTAGTCTTTGGGGGACCTTTCATTTCCTCAGCAGCTTAGATAGGATTCTAGGTGTGATTCTCAGCTTACTCCAGAATTTTAATTCACTTGCGAGTGTGTGTGTGTGTGTGTGTGTGTGTGCGCGCGCGCACGCGCGCGCGCGCATGCACGGTGGCGGTGATGGCGGTGGCATGTGCATACATGTACAGGTCGCTCAAGGCAAGTTTTATCACTGAGCTAAGTTGACAGCCAGATAATTCCAGAGGTGCTCTGTCCGCCTACAGTGCTGGCCTCCAGGTGCCCACAGCCACACCTGGGGATTTGAACTCAGGTCCTCATGCTTGCACAGAAAGTGCATTTACCTGCTAAGCCATCTCCCTTGCCCTGTAGCCTACTCTGAAAGCACAAGTTTCTCATTCATTTAAAAGAGAGAAATTTTCAACTTCCTAGAGTTCAAGGCCCAGGAAGGAGGAACTTACTACACTTAGCCAAGTGGCCAGTTCTAAAGATACCAGCTGCTGATAAAATGGCCTGTATCCTGCAGCTGTTCCCTAAGATGGAAGCCCACTGACATCCCTCAGTGTCAATCTGGTAGCCAGGTGGGGTGGGAGAGGGGAGGGTTTGCAGAAAGATTTTCCAAAGGCTTTGGGTTGGGCGGGGCACAACCTCCCTTCCCACGTCTTATTGAGAACAAGAACGTTATGGTCCCAAGTCAACTGATTCCTTCATCTCCTCCAACGTAATCACGCAAGGAGGCCATGCTGCTGAAAGTCATTTCCCTTTGCTGCTCACCTGAGGATGCTATTGAAACAGCCGCTCCAAAGTGCAGGCTGTACACTTTGGTATATTTAAAATAAGCAAGAATGAACATCCGTACTACAGACAACTTGTACAAACTTTCCTCTGTGTGTGTGTGAGAGAGAGAGAGAGAAAGAGAGAGAGAGAGAGAGAGAAACACACACACACAGAGAGAGAGAGAGAGAGAGACAGACAGACAGACAGACAGACAGACAGACACAGAGAGAGAATATGCCAGCTCAGAACAGACCATTCATTTTTATCAGCGGCTTCCACATTCTACCATGACACCTCCCCCGCATCTCAGTGGAGTAATCTAATTGCACATCCCAGGGAAAAGACGTAATTTTTCCTCTGGCTTTTGAACTCCGAAGTTGACACTTGGGAGTTGCTGTGTCCTGAAAATATCAGCTGAAGAGGAAAAAAAAAATCACCGCAAAGGCAGAATAAGGTAGCTAGAGAAGCTGCCAAGGTGAAGAGCGTTCTTAGAAACCTCTAGGGTTAGCCAGTCAAGAAATCACTTTTTCTTTTTTCTTAGAAAAAACAAAACAAAACAAAACAACAGCCATCACCCCAGGGAAATACTCCTTGGAAAAGTAATTCTTAAGACAGAATTTATACCTCCAAGTTCACCTGTATCAGGTGACTGTAGGAAGCCCATAGCTTATATGTATGAGTTGTGGGGGGAGGGGACAGTGCCTCGCTCAGACCAGCTGAGTATGCCAGTGCCTTGCCAAGCTAGCCTATCTCATTCTGAGAATTTGATCAATGGCCCAACAGCCTAAACTCTGATCTCAGAAGCCATCCCCTAGAAGAACCAACCGTACAGTCTGCCAAACCCCCAAGAAACACTTTTACAGGAGATCCTTAGCCCACCCCCTATTCCCTTCCTGTAGCCTCCTTTTCTGCCTTGAATGGGACACACCCCACCCAGGCCTGTGTCTGAACACTTGGTTCCTGGAGGCTGCTACCATTTGGGGAGACTGTGGAACCTGAGAACCTGGAGCTGTATTGGAAGACGTGAACCCCTCAGCTTCCTGACCCACTGAGACGGGGACATGACGCATCCCTCCTCCCGGTGCCACAGACTCAACTGTAGCCTTGCCTTCCCACCACGGTGGACCACACCGCTTAACAGTGAGCCAATACAGACCTCCTTATTCCCCTAAGCTGCTTCCTGTCAGAAATTTTTGTCATAGTAATAACAAGAGTAAGATACACATCTCTACATCTCTCCCGGACAACGTAAAGGAAGCTGGCTATGGTCACACACACTTGTAGCCCCGGCGCTGGGAGGCAGGGGGATGGTGGGTTTGAGTCCCGAGTGAAATCCAGGCCAGCTTGGCATACATTCCAAAGCCCTGACTCATAAATAAGTCAATAACAAGTGAGACAAAACTAAACAAAAGGGAAGTGAGGAGATGAGCGAAGCCACTGATAAGCTCTATTCTCTTTGATCCTTCACTCTCGGCCACCGTTCGTCAAAGATCAAAGTGCCATCGGACACATCTCTCAATGGCCATGCTAGCTCTACTAGAGGCTCGCACACACGCATCAGCCACGCTGTTGTTTCCTCAAGCATTGTATCAGAAGTCCATCCCACGGAAAGGGCAGGGTGGGGCCCAGTCTGTCGGCCACAGAAACAGCGTTTCAGAGTCAGCGTCTAAGGACATTCACCCTAGAGCTCAAAGCGCTGGACTGGATGCGTGCGCCATCTGCCCATGAGAGAGGCAAGTGACTAACACCCAAAAAATGGAAGAGATGCACTGAAGGCTCCAAGTAGAGGGCTCTCTCTTCCACTGCAGCCAACAACCCAAGCAATACTGTAAAGTGTTAGTTCGATGTCATCACTTTAAGCAGTGTTCTCACACACACACACACACACACACACACACACACACACACACACCCCACACGCCATTCAAAAAGGGCTTCAACAAACTTCAAGGGGATAAACTGCAGGCTTTTTTGAAAGTAGGGAGATGAGTATACAGATGCTGTTGCCCTCAAGTTGGGGCACTTTATGAACACAACTTCAGAGAAGACAGAGTTCTACAACAGGAAGGAGTCCCGACACCACTGAGCGTAGCAAGTGCACGCCTTCCACGCCAGCACTCAGGAAGCCAAGGCAGGTGAATCTCTGTGAGATCAAGGGCAGCCTGGCCTACACATTCAGCCCCAGGCCAACTAGGGTCATACAGTGTGACTCTGTCCCAAAGTTAATTCTTTTTCAGATGCCCAAAGAAAGACAGACAGTATATGACCCTCAGGTCTTGCCTCAATTTCCTTTGGGCTCTAACTTTACGCTAATATAAAAAACTTCACAAATACTTTCCCAGAAATGAACTCCAGTTCCACAGGTACATGACATAGTCTCCTAAGAGACCCGGTTTTGTTGACAATTGTACAGTCAGCTTTTAAGAGTCTTTAAAACTGAACAGGAACAAGCTGCCGTGGAGGACTGGGGTCCTGACTCAGTCAGTGGGTCCTGCCGCACAAGCCTGAGGAGCAGAGTCCAGCACCCACCACAAGGCTGGCACTGTGCCAGCAAGCACCTGTAATCCCAGGACATGGGAGGCAGAGATGAGCAGATATCTGGAATTCACTGGCCAGGTAGCCTAGTTAAACCAGGAAACCCCAGGCTCAGTGAGAGAGCCTGTCTCAAAAGCTAAGGTAGGAAGGCAGGAAAGATGGCTCAGCAGTTGAGAGTACATACTACTTTTGCATAAGACCCAAGTTTGGTTTTTAGCAAGCACATCAGGAGAGTCACACCTTCTGGAAACTCCAAACTCCTTGGGTATCTCTCACCTCTGGGCTCAGAATGGCAGCTGCACTCCCATGCATGACGTTCCCACACATATGCGATACACATAATTAAGAATAATTAAAATTTTTACTTAAAAAAGTGGAGAGCAACTGAAGACTCTGGACATTAATCTCTGGCCTCCACACGGACAAGCAGACAAACACATGGACACAAGTACAAAAAAAAAAATCAGTGGCTACAAGTTAACAGTCTTTGCTCTGTTGCTTTTCTGATCCCTTTCTCTGCCCAGCTGCTGCCTGGCTGACTCCAGTGCCCGGCACCACTCACATTTACCTATAAAAGGAAGAGCCAACTGGAGTCATCAATTCGCCTCCTCCACTCAGCAAAGAAGCAGAACACCAAAGCTGGGCTTATTTAATACGCCCCCGTTATCTCCCACTAATGATTTAAATAGAAGAGGCACGGAAAGTGAATTCCCTGGTTACTTCATTTATGAGCTACAAAGGATGTGGGTTAAAATCAGGGTGTGAGCAGTGACAAAACAATCAACACTGCCCAAGCCAAATCTTCTCTGACTTGGAGCCGTTAATATTAATGAGATGTTTACTAATGTAAGTTAAGAAATAGTTAGCCACCCCCAGCCAAAGGTGCTGAGCTGGCTAACTCCTAGATATAGTGTCACGACTACCTGTGGTGTAAAACAGCAATGTGTTATGGCTTAAATTAAGAGCTGGAGCCCAGAAAGAGGAAGCAGCTCAGCAGCTGGCAGAGGGGTTGATGCCTCTCAAGTTACACTGGATTCCAAGTCCCTCTCTACCAGGTCAACCATGGAGGGACACATTCCCTTCCACAGCCCACGCACAGCCATGGTGCTTTGCTGAAGCACACACGGCCAGGGCACCACCGACAGAACCCTCCAAAACAGTGAGCCTCAAGAAATGTTTCCTTAGGTATTTGATGACAGAAGCCATAGGCAGACTAGCACATGGGGACAGAAGAAAGTACCAGCTCTGCAGTACACTGTGGGTTTCAGAACCCCAAAGACCAAGTTACAGATCACTCAGACCTAGGTACACAGCCACTTGGCACCTCAGTCTCAGCATCTGGAAAAATGAGAATAGTAGAGCTAACCATTTCTTAGGAGCATCAGAAAACGTAAACAAGTTATTTGATGTCTGGTCATGCTCAGCAATCCATGTGACTATGTAACTGTTGGGTAAAGCTTAAGTAACACTACTTAGCTTTCCTCTATATACACCAGTTATACAGGGTGTGTGTGTGTGTGTGTGTGTGTGTGTGTGTGTGTGTGTGTGTGTGTGTGTGTGCGCGCGCACGCGCGCGTGCATGCACGTGCGTGCATTCACAAGTGCATACATGCGTGTAGATGCTTTAGGAATGACCTCAAGAGTTACTTTTCAGAAACTCCCCCACCCCATCCCGCCCCACTCCCACCTCACTGCCCTGATCTCTCTCTGGTCTGACTGTTCTCACCCAGCTAACCGGCTGGCTACTGAGTGCCAGGCACCCACCTGGGGTTACAAGCCTGCACCACCATGTCCCACTCTTACAGAATCATCATGGGGCTGTGAACTCAGGTTCTCACACAGCTAGCGCTTTACCAACAGAACCAAGTCTCTATCATGTATTTGCTTGAAGTGTGCTTGAAATTTGTGTGAAAACCTATATGGACTCTAAAAGCAACCTGCTCAAGACAAAAACAAAAACAGAATCTTTCGGCCTTCAAAACGAACTGTGAGGCAGAGCTGCTATGGAGACATCAAGGCATCCGGCACGTGAGGATGGTTTTGACCTGTCGCCTGCCTCCCAGAACTCCTGTCCAATTAAGCTACACGGGCCAAGGCTGGCAATACCTAAAGCAGAGACGCAGCAGGGCTTCAGCCATGGAAGAAAAGCCATGTGATGAGACTTTGAGGGCTGTGCAGCTGTCTAGAAGCAAGTGTGTGCCCACAGATAAAATCAAAGGGCCTGAGATAATGAGGTGCTTACCAAGACATAGAGTGAATTCTTCCCTTGTCTGCCAGACAAATTTTGTCTTATTTGTAGTCAAAACAAATCTCCAGTGAAGTTCAGAACTCTTCATGCAGAACAGGAAAACTCCAAACTAGACGTCAGCGTAATATAGCTAGGACCAAAACAACCCGATGACCCACATAAAATATAGGCATAAACTCAGTAGGGGAGGACAGCACGTCTCGTGGGCACAGGAGAGGGCAGGGATTCATGGGGCTCGAGAGCAGCTCCGGTGGCTAGCCCTGCCAATAAAGCGGAGTGTTCCAACAATCTTGCAATGTTGCCCAGTGCTCAATCAATAAAGAATCTCAGACAAGCTGAAACACAAGGGCAGGAAGAGACTCCACTCAGACAAGTCCCTGTAACCCTGAAATTCACATCTTCACCTTCAAAAAGAAAGACTTGCATCAGATCATCTGAGGCATCACAGTCAAATGGCCTCGGTCAGAGGACTGACAATTCCTTAAAATCAGGACCACATCACCTAGAATCATGTGTGTGTGCGTGCGTGCGTGCGTGCGTGCGTGTGTGTAAGACAAAGGTCTATCTCCGGGTTTGTCTATCTCTACCTCCCCAGCGATGGCATTACAAGCTTATATCATGATACCCAACTTTTCCTGTAGGTTCTGGGGATCAAACAAAGGTCCTTGTCCTCTCACGGCCACACTTTACCAATCAAGCCATCTCCTCAGCCCTTCCACAACGATCTCATTTAAAAAGGAGTGTGAAGGTGCGTGCACACACATGCATACACGCACGCATGGGCACACACACGCACAAAAGGACAGGGGTGCCTGTAAGAGCGATGCCAAGCATCCTGCCTGGCGAGATCATTTAGACTTCACAACCTATCATGTATATTCTTACACGAGTCGGACAGGAAAACACATTTAAGAACAAAAATAAAATAATTAAAGAAAAAATCCCAACCATGAGCACAAAGCAGGCAAAACAAAAATAAGTGGCAAAATCCCAAATGCAGCACGCTTGATTCCTCTGCTGCGCCACTCACTTGGTCCTTGGCAGCTTGGGGAAACACCGGTGTTAAGGATAATTCTTCGTATATAAACATCGGAGCAAGCCTCGTAGCATGCACGCCTCATGAGACTGTGCACATCATATAGTTTACAAAAGTTGATTAACGACGCTGCAAGGACAAGAAGGAAGAAAAGCTTCAGTTCCTGCCCGGATGAGCCAGAAAGCGAGACACAGCCCTTCGCTCGAAAGCCAACTAGACATTCAGACTTCCAAACAGAGTTATACTTCAGCGCTACAGTGGAGGAAGTGTCCTGATGATTTTTACATGCACGTGTCATAATAAACGCATTTATATACACAACACATCCATTTCCACCGAGTGTAACACGGGATAAATTACAATGTATACTCAGTGGACTGCTATGGGGCAGTAAAAATAAACCACCGCTACACACCATAAAGTTAGAACTTCCTGAAATGACACTGGGCTGATGGTTAGCAACAGCTAAAGTGAAATTGCCTTAAAGGAGATCAAAATTCCACCGAGGAGGAACTAGAGAGGTGGGCACTAGGCATGCACAAGCTGCACGACATATATGTAAGGAGCACACTTACCACATGACAACATAGGAATCTCATGCTGGGAGAAGGAAAAGCCAGAGCGGGGGACTTATCCCCAGGAAAGAGATGTGACACAGTTCTAACAACTTGAGGGACCTCCTTGCAGGCCAGGACTTTAGCCAAGACAACAGCCAACAGAGGGCAGGGACAAGATGTGACCGCAACTGTTCTGATGTACACAGCCACGAAACTCTATTTAAGCTTTAATCTGGGACGGAACAATGGGCCAGCTGTTAAGAGCCGTGTACCGCTCTTCCAGGGGTCCCGAGCTCTAGTCTTACAACCCACATCAGGTGACTCAAAACCTCCTGTAGCTCCAGCTCCAGGAGGATCCAATGTCTCTCCCTGACCACCAAGGCGCCCATGCTCCAGCGCACATACCACACAGATACACACGTGTACACGTATTTTAAAATACTAAGAAATAAATCTCTAAGCTTTAAACTCACTTCAGGACCCCAAAGATGAATTTTGGGGAGCAGGAAGGCCACTGGGTCTCTTTGTCCCTCTTCCCCACGTGGCTATATTGAATAAATCTCCTCTTTCTACTTTTTACTATAAATGTGGCTGTCTTCATTGGCTTCTCAGAGGTGGGGGGCTGAACCATGTTCTTGGAGTACATGCAGACCATGACCCCCAAATTCAGCTACATACACTCTTTCTTCTGGGAAAGTCTCACGCCCCAGCGTGTCCTTCCACATCCCAGCAGGATAAAGACGGAAGCTGACTTAGCTCTTCTCTTCAGAGGTGCCAGCCACTTAGAGTATGCACTTCAGGACTGCAGAGTGATCAGATGCAACTCAGGACTCGCAGGGTCTGTGACACTCCCATTACAATCACAGCCTGACACAAGATGCATTCCCGTGTATTATGGCACATACCAAACCCAGGGTTCATCTCTTCTCCGCTGTCAAAAGTCAACGCCTGGGAAGTACAAAATCTCCTTCACAGGTGAATGTCAGATTATAAGTACACATAAATGAATGCACTGGCTCAATTACCTCCCTTAACTAAACAAGTGCACCTACCTAACCCAACTTATAAAACATCCTTCAGAGCAAAAACCCACCTCAATGCCTCCTTCCAATCACATCAAATATACTTTTTTGAGGATTTTTCTTGAAACCATTCTGTAGTTGGACTTCCGCATAGAATATGACGTTCCGCTGCCAGGACAGAGGGCATTTTGTGGAGACAATGCATTCTGCAATCAGGTAAGATCACAGTCTATTCAAAAGCTTTGTTCTCCCAGAGGAACACATCCAGGAAAATCTTTTCCAAGCAGAGAGAAGGGTGATGTGCGTGAACCAGGCTAAGCCGCCCCTGGGCTGAGGAAATAAAGGGCCCTGTGGGCAAAGTGCCAGCCACACAAGCATGGTGGCCTGACTTGGGCTCCCCAGGACTCATGTACATGCCTGCCTGTAAGGCCAGTGCTTCAGGGGCCAAAACAGAATCCCGGGGAAAAGGTAGCTACGCAGACTGGCCACATGGCCAACATTTATGTGTAAGTGAGAGAGAATCTGCCCCAATAAATAAGGTGGGGCTGGAGAGATTGCCCAGCAATTAAAAGTCCTTGCTGCTCTTCCAGAGGACCAGGACTTGGGTTCTCAGCATCCATCCTAAACAGCCCATAAGCACAAGAAACTTCAGCTCTGAGAGCCTAACCTCTCTGGCCTCCACTGGGACCTCTAGTCAGGTATACACACACACACACACACACACACACACACACACACACACACACACACACACACTTAAAATAATAAAAAAAATAATTCTTAAAAAAGTAAAATGCAGAAAGCAATCACAAGAGATAATGCCAACCTCTGGCCTCTACCCACATGCACCCCCACACATGTATACATGCATGGGTATACACACACAGGGGGACGGGGCAGAAAGTGACACGGTATCGTGTGTGTGGTCACACAGTAAGGTGCAGAGGCAAGTTCAGTTATAGCAGGGAACGCTGGGGTTTCTGTCTGCACTCCAACACCACACTGCTCTTCTTTCCTCTCTTACTTTGCTGAGGAGAGCAAGCAGGGACTGACATGAAAACGTTTTGGAACATTCTCTGCCTCTAATAAAGATAGTAATCACTGAAATGGAGCCAGGGTTATAACTCTAAATGACAGGGCTCCCAGCCTTCACCCCTACATAGCCTGTGGCTGTGTGATGCTGGCACACCACCAGTAGACCTACTCAATACCATGTGCATATTGAACTCGCCACTGGCGGGAGTGCAGGCCAGGGAAAGAACTGATAGGTATTCAGGGTTCCCTGTGTGCCGGACACTCCACCGGACCCCTTGGCGTCTGCCACACTTCATTTTAACACTCACACAACACAGAAGGAATGACGGGTCATGTCACAGGTGGAGTATGCGTAGGCTAAGTCACCTATCTAAGAGCACATAGCTCATGCGCAGAAGCAAGAAAAACACGTAGGTCTGCTCCCACTGCCCCCAGTGCTCCGGAGAATGACAAATATCTTGCTTTGACCAGAAATGAAGGAGGACAGAAGCATTGTGGCCATAGAACCACCCAGAAAAACCTCAAGCTATGGAGACATACTGATACACCCCCTCACCTGGCAGGCAGACAGAGGGAGGGGGGCACAAAAAAGGAATCCATGATTCCGGCTTTTAAGCCACCACGGTACGTAACCAACAGAAGCATCCACTCAGCCCCCACCCCACCCTCACCCCACCGCCACCCCACCCTCACCCCACCCCCAGAAAAGCCCACCATGGCAAAGACCTAGAGCCTCCACAGCAGGCAAATGAGGGAAAGCATGTGAGTGAAGTGACGAGGCCAGGGCAGGGGACTTAGGTCACTGACGACTGAAGGATTCAGAGTGACCTCATGCATCTGTATTCCACCCACTCAGAGGCAATGTGTTTGAGAGGTCCCCAAAGCTGGATCAACAGCTGGAGCAAGGGACAGAACGTGGGAGGCCTTCTGTGGCAGCTGCAGGTCGGATGTATAAAACTGGGATGTTGAGCTATTAGAGGCTGGGATGCCAAGCAAAGCCACCTAGAAGGAATTAAGAGCCTCGCATTAGGACTTAGGCAAGGATGCCTGGAGTGACGTGGTGACTCTGTGGTTGGTCGCTGGAAGGCGAGGCCTTCAGTTGGGCAGACCAGGATGGTCTCGGTACAAACAGGAGACGCGGGCCCGAACACTGAGAATAGTCCTAGGATGGCTTCTCCTTCTGAGAAATAGACGTGGCAGGCGAATCACGCCTTAACACAAGCTCCACGGTTCAGAGACTCTCGGAAATGCAAGGGGACCTCAGGAATGTGTG
Organism: Acomys russatus; assembly: GCF_903995435.1. Taxonomy (NCBI): domain Eukaryota; kingdom Metazoa; phylum Chordata; class Mammalia; order Rodentia; family Muridae; genus Acomys; species Acomys russatus. The sequence continues at coordinate 58,737,930 of NC_067150.1, forward strand.
ACAGTTGCTCTAGGCTCACCAAGCCAGCAACATTACAGAACTCAGGAGAACAAGGACAGTGACCACTGTGAAGAGGACCTCCAAGCAGTTACCATCGATGCCATTTTCATCACATGTGTGTGCATGTATGTGGGATATGTGTGTCAGTGCACGTTTCTGCACGTGAGCATGGACATGCCCACAGCACATGTGTGGAGGTCAGAGGACAGCCCTCCTCTGCTGTCGGCCTTGTTTAGCAGAGGGCTGCTAACTGCTTGCTGCCATCCATACCCCAGGGCGCTCCACCGTCTCCGCCTCTGATCCTCCTGTCAGGTTATAGACGGACATTATCATACCCAGCTTCACACAGGTTCTGGGGATCCAAGTTCAGACACCCCCATACTTGTTCAGCAAGTGATTTACATCCTGAACCGTCCCCCCAGTCCACCGTCTACGTTTTTTTAAAAGTTGGGTCTGTTTGGTTTGTCTTTGAGACAGGCTCTCACATATCCTAGGCTGGCCCTGAAGGCGACGTTCAGCCGAGCACAGCCCTTGGGTTCCTGACAATTCCGCCTTCGTCAACCAAGTGCTGGGACTACAGGGCACATCACCAAGTTCGGCTTATGTGGAAAGTACAGAGTAATTCTTATTTTCCCATCCGCAATTCAACTTTAAAAACATTTCTCAACGTGAAAAACAAGTTCCTCAAAATCCTGAATTTTCTCTTAATTCCCACGCGCTTGCTGATGATAAGTGTGGTCTAGGAGCAGTCTCGGCAGCCCCCTTTTGTCTAGTTCAAACATCACACCAGCATGATACAGAGGTGGGGACTCACGGCAACCAGAGTCCAGGCAAACCCACCAGGCATCTCCATCTGTAGTGAGGAGTGCGGGTGGCCAGTTGTGTTCTGTGCAGTCAGTGGGCTGCTAAGGGGTGGGGGAGGACAGGCTGGGGGCAGGGCTGGTGGCAGCAGCGGCTCGCCCTTCCACAGGT